>NC_080172.1:37112934-37412934 GCF_950295315.1 Erinaceus europaeus | reverse complement strand
CAGAGGTCCTCGGTTCAATCCCTCCACCATCCTATCATGAGCCTGAGCTAAGCAGTGCTCTGGTAAATAATAATAATAATAATGATAATAAATTCAGGAAACTTACATTCTAGTTGGAAAAAACAGACAAGGATAAAATAAATCAGCAAAATAAAATTTGCTAGTGATAAAATTAAGAGCAAATTACTGAAATATTGGTAAGAATGAGGGGTAGTAGTTGGGGGTATCGATCAGAAAATGACTCTTGATCTGACCTAAATGACCACAGCAGAAAGAAAACATGAGGTTATTTAGGGGTAGAGCATTCTAGACAGAGGAAATAGCAAGCACTGTTTGAGATGGGAGTGAAAACATGAGAGACAGTAAGGTTGAGTAGCCCAGACAGTGAGAATTCAGGTCAGAGTCAGGAACCAAATGAGGCAGGGCACTGGGATCGAGACTATGGTAAGATTTATGTACCACCTCGGCATGCTTCACTTCAGACTGTGTCCAGAGACATCAGGCTTGGAATGTCAGTCCTTTAGCCTCAGTCGGGTCAGACCTTTCCTTTCTCATAGGAAATTCCATTTCAGGTGGCTCACTTCCTAGCAAAGTCCCAAAACCTATATATAGACCAGGTCCCATGAGATAGGGCATATGTACACAAGTATCCATAAATTAGAGCAAAATATATACCTGAAAGCAATAGTGCACAATAGTCTGCAGTGAGTCAATAAATAAAGCAAGCAAGTAGAAAGACCTAAAAAGACACCATAAAGTTCCTAATGAAATAGTTTCTACTTAGACCAAGATACCCTCCTCACCTACTTCCTATTATACTTCCCTTAGTCACTCCAAAGCTAACCTTATCAAAGTAAGGACTACAAAAGCTGAATAAGGGCAAGAGACTGATATAGTTTAATGATGACTCTTAGGTCACTATCAGGCCACCCCATGAGCTGGGACCCTAGTCAGGGAATCCTGAGATTCCCACACAGACATGATGGGCCTAGACCTCAAATAGATCCCTCTCTCCATTGTCATTGGTCATCTCCATGAGGAACAACACAACGGACCCCTTTATAGGCCCCCATAGGACCTTGCCCTCAATGTGAATCAACAATTGTAGAGAATGTTCTATCCTCCGAAGGGAGGCTGCACAACACACTCTATGTTCCACCTGAGGAAGATGGGGTCTGAAATTGGAGCAGCTTGAAAAGTTCCTACTCATGAACACAGAATGTGAGCTCAGACTTACAGAGATGCAGAAGTTACATAGGCTCCTATGCTGAATATGGGCCCCAGATCAAATCGATGGGGTTTACAGTCAACAATATTTATACAACTTTCTCATATTTGGGAGCTACTCTCATCCTTGATCCAGCTTTCTAGCCCTTTTTACAACTATGACAACATCATCTCCCCAGACAACAACTTGGGTCCACCTGCATATCAGATGTCATGCTTTGGAAAAAACTAGTATAGTCATGGGCCCTTTGGAATATAACTAAAATAGGCCTACTAGCTCTCTCCAAAACGGAGATGCCAAATCTTCATCTGCAATATTCCAGTCTTTAGGTTCGTGATTACTCAACAAATTGTTCTGCTTATATGTTAACTCTTTTTTTCAGCCACTAGGTTCCAGATGCTACCATGATGCCAATCGGACTTCCCTAGGCAGACGACCCCACCAATGTGTCCTGGAGACCTGCTTCCCCAGAGCCCTGCCCCACTAGGGAGCGAGAGAGACAGACTTATTCCCTTTTGTTGCCCTTGTTGTTTTATTGTTGTAGTTATTATTGTTGTTGTCATTGTTGGATAGGACAGAGAGAAATGGAGAGAGGAGGGGAAGACAGAGAGGAGGAGAGAAAGATAGACACCTGCAGACCTGCTTCACCACCTGTGAAGTGACTCCCCTGCAGGTGGGGAGCTGGGGTTCGAACCAGGATCCTTATGCCGGTCCTTGTGCTTTGCGCCACCTGCGCTTAACCCGCTGCGCTACAGCCCGACTCCCTCAGTGCTTCATTTTTATAAATAAAAATTAAAAAAAAAAAGATTTAGGTTATGTTTTAAATGGCCAGGATCCTTAAGTTGGTCCTTTCGCTTCCTGCCATGTGCACTTAACACGCTGCACTACTGCCCGTGTATTCATTTCTTGAGAGCTTGTTTGGAGGTTCTAGCAGGGGAGCGCAGCTACTTGTATACCCTCAACCGAAGACCAGTCTGTCTCTATTTGGGGAAGGACGTCCTCTTCAACCAAGCACGCAGCTTAGGGAGGGGAGCACATGGAGTGGTGAGGGAGGAAAGGAACACCTGTCTAGCCAACCAGATGACCTGAATCAACCCTGACGACCAGTGGGGTGACAGATGTTGCAGCCAGATCGCCCTCACATCCATATTCATTTCTTATGTTCTGAGGAATCACCAGCCATTTCTCATAGGGGTTGAACTAATTTACACTGCCACCAACAGTGTAGAAATGTTCCTTTTCCCCACATTTTCACCAACACTTGTTTTTGTGCTTTTGGATAAATGACATTCTCATAGGTGTGAAATCTTATCTCAGTTATCTTTATTTGCATTTCACTGGCAGTCAGCAATATTGAACATTTTTTCATATGCCTTGTTGGCCACCTGGATGTAGCACCTACTGTATGTGCTGTGCTGTGTGTGTGTGTGTGTATGTGTGTGTGTGTGTACTTTCCTGGGAACTGAATCCAGTAACTCACATAACTGAAGCATATGCTTTATCACTAAGTTATATCTCTGGCCACGAATCCTTATTTTTATAAATGTTCAGAAGATTAAAGTGACACATTTAGAAAGTGCTGAGGAGGGGTGGGAGCAGATAATATAATGGTTATGCAAAGAGACTCTTATACTTGAGGCTCTGAAGTCCCAGATTCAAATCCCTCACACCACCATAAACCAGAGTTGATCAGTGCGCTGGTAAAAAAGAAAGAAAAAAAAGGAAAGAAAGAAAGAAGGAAAGAAAAGAAAAGAAAGAAAATGCTGAGGTTCTTTTTATCATTGACAGATATTTATCAGGTATTCCAGTCAATGCCATTTAAGAATCCCAATTTCATTGCTATTTTTTTTTCTCTCCTCCCTCCAGGGTTATCACTGGGGCTTGGTGCCTGCACCATGAATCCACTGCTCCTGGAGGCCTTTTTTCTCATTTTTGTTGCTCTTGTTTCCCTTCCTGTTGTTAATGTTGTTATTGCTGTTGCTATTGTTTAGGACAGAGAGAAATTGAGGGGGGATATAGAAAGGAGAGGGGAGAGACAAATAGACACCTGCAGACCTGCTTCACTGCTTGTGAAGTGACCACCCTGCAGATGGGGAGCCGGGGCCTCCAACTAGGTTCCTTACACGGGTCCTTGGGCTTCGGGCCATGTGCACTTAATCTGCTGCACTACCGCCAGGCTCCTTGTACTGCTCTTCTTATGTATTATCTAAGCAAGGACCCAGAGTGGAAACTGCTGTCTGCTATAGTCTCTTGAATTGGAGCAGAGCTAGTCTTAGCATTTCCCTTTTCATGTTTTTAAAATGCTGCATTTTCTTTTTATTAATAATGTGACCATTTTATCAAAGGAAGACAGGAGTGTCAAAAAAAAAGTATGCATATCCTAAATGCCAAATGCATCCCTTTCATTAAGCTTGTTACTGTTTGACCAGCTCTCTCATCTCCATCCTAGATTATACTTTTGACATCAAAGACAGTTCTCTGGCAAACTGACAGACTTACCGCAACAATCACTTATCCCATTTACTCATCAGAATTACACACCATCATTTCCCTCTAAATAGGATAGCTGCCTCAGGATAACTGGCGAGAACTACGAGAAAGGAAGGAGCGGCTATTTTATATCAAAGACCCTTCAGTCCTCACTAGAAGGAAATGAGGTACTATAACTCAAGATTACATACACTTGTCAACCAAGCCCAGCTCACATGTAAACCTACTGTTAGGTGTGACTGCATACCTGAAAAGACTTGCTTACTTTCTACCCCACTGTAGAGCAATACAACCTTGGAATAATTCCCAGAAGCAGGACAATGCCTTTTGTTTTAATGATATTTTCTCCTCTTAAGATTAGCATTTATTATGGGTTGGCTATATCTCCTATATGGTGTGTTCCCTAAAATAACACATGTTGAACTCCTAATCTACAGTACTAAAGAATATTAACTTACTTGGATAATAGGGTCATTGCAGCTGTGTCCATGCCTTAATCCAATAATTAGTGTCCTTATAAGATGATGAAGAAAGAAAAAGGCACAGGGAGAAAGTCTTATGATGGACTTTTCAAAGTTAACCCAATTACCAAACAATGTGATGGTAACAATAACTATTCATTGTCTTCTTGAACCCTAAGACAGCAGGAACCTCACATTTCCACTATAGAGCCTCTATTTCCCCCAGTCCTGGAACCTTAGGGTGGGGCACATGCATGCTTCTCTCAATTCATATCAAATAATATTGCATCCGCCGATCCCAACCTAATCAACGCAAGGAGTGCCACCTCAGTATGCTTCACTTTAGACTGTGTCCAGAGACTTCAGGTGTGGAACGACAACCCTTCAGCTTCATTACATACTTTCATAGTATTCTCTAATTCCATTCCAGGTGGTTCACTTCCTAGCAAAGTCCCAAAACCGGGAGTTGGGATGTAGCACAGTGGGTTAAGTGCACGTGGCGCCAAGCACAAGGACCAGAGTAAGGATCCCAGTTAGAGCCCCCGGCTCCCCCCCTGCAGGGAAGTCGCTTCACAGTCGGTGAAGCAGGTCTGCAGGTGTCTATCTTTCTCTCCCCCTGTGTCTTCCCCTCCTCTCTCCATTTCTCTCTGTTCTATCCAACAACAACAACATCAATAACAATAACTACAACAATAAAACAACAAGGGCAACAAAAGGGAATAAATATTTGAAAAAAATTATTAAAAAAAAAAGTCCCAAAACCTAGATATAAACCAGGTTCCAGGAGATAGAGCATATGTTCACACATATCCATAAACTAGGGCAAAATATATACCTGAAAGCAAAAGTACACAAGAGTCTTCAGTGAATACCCCCCAACACTTCATCTGTACTATTTCAGCCTTTAGGTCCATAATTGTTCAATAATTTGTTGGGCTTTGTGTGTTAACTCTCTTTTCAGCCAACAGGTTCCAGATGCCAGCAGGATGACGACTAGACTTCCCTGGACAGATGACCCCACCAGTGTGTCCTGGAGCTCTGCTTCCCCAGAGCACCACTCTATTAGGGAAAGAGAGAGGTAGACTGGGAGTATGGATCGATCAGTCAACGCCCATGTTCAGCAGTGAAGCAATTACAGAAGCCAGACCTTTCACCTTTTACAACCCACAATGACCCTGGGTCCATACTCCCAGAGGGATAAAGAATGGGAAAGCTATCAGGGGAGGGAATGGGATATAGAGATCTGGTGATGGGAATTGTGTGGAGTTGTACCCCTCCTATCCTACGGTTTTGTTAATGTCTCCTTTTTAAAATAAAGAAAGAAAGAAAAGTAGAGATCAATTATGCCGTTACCGATAAAAATACCAAGAATCACCAGAAAACCACAAGAATGTTAGAAAAAGGCAAATAATGTCCATGTCCAGTAAATAAGCAATTACAGAAGTCAGAGTGCCCATCAGGAGATTTTCACCACAAAAATAATTTTGATCCATTCTCCCAGAGGAGGAAAGATGTTAGGAGAAGATGACAAGGGAGCTCTGAATCCCAATTTCATCAGGACCTTGAGAGAAAAGGAAAAAGAAGAACATTTAAAAGTGGTAACAGGTATAGGTGTGACTTAGAAAGGAATAGAAGGCAGGACAATAGGAAAAAAGTGTCCAAATACATGTGTGTGTGTGTGCATGCACTTGCGTTTGCATGTGTGTGTGCGCCTGTGTGTGTAGGCATATATATATATATATATATATATATATATATATATATATATATATATATATATATATATATAATAGTCAGGGGCTAGGCAGTGGTTCACCTGGTTAAGTACACACATTACAATGCACAAGGACCCAGGTTAAAGCCCCTGGTCAATAGCTTCATGAGTAGTGAAGCAAGGCTGCTTCTGTCTTTTTCGCTCTCTATCTCCCTCTCCTTCTCAACTTCTATCTGACTCTATTCAATAATAAATGAATAAATAAGATATTTAAAGGAAAAAGGAAAGAAAAATTAGTCAACCCATATCTGTGACCTTGGGAGAACTATTGCAGTTTCTAATGGAGGGAATGGAGACATAGAACTCTGGTGTTAGCCAGCTGGGGCCCTTATCGGGGAATCTTGAGATTCCCAAACAGACCTGATGGGCCTAGAACTCGAAAAAATACCTCTCTCTATTGTTACCAGTCATTTCTATCAGGAACAACAAAATGGACCCCTTTATGGGCTCCCATAGGACCTTGCCCTCAACTTGGATCAACAATGGTAGAGAATGTTCCATCCTCCAAAGGGAGGATGGACAACATACTCTATGCTACACCTGAGGAAAATGGGTCAATACTGGGGCAGCATGGAATGTTCCTACTCATGACCACAGAATGTGAGCTCAGATCTAGAGGGATGCAGAGGTCACATAGGCTCCTAAGCTAATTATGGGCCCTAATCACATCAGATCGTTGGGGTTTACAATCAACAATACTTATACCCCTTTCCCATATTTGGGAGCTACTCTCTTCCCTGATCCTGCTTTCTGTCCCTTTTCCCAGCCATGACATCATCTCCCCAGACAATAGCTTGGATTCACCTGTATATCAGATTTCAGGCTCAGGCAAAAACCAAACAAATAAACAACAAACAAACAAAACCACTAGTATAGCTACAGGCCCTTTGAAATATAACTAAAATATTTCTACTAGCTAGCTATAAAATGGAGGACCCCCCCCCCCACACACACACACACACACACACTTCATCTGCACTATTCCAGCCTTAGGTCCATGATTGTTCAACAATTTGTTTGGCTTCGTATGTTAACTCTCTTTTCAGCCACCAGGTTACAAATGCTAGCAGGATGCAAACAGACTTCCCTGTATAGACAACCCCACCAATGTGCCTTGGAACTCTGCTTCCCAGAGTCCTTCCCCACTGGGGAAAGAGAGAGACAGGCTGGGAGTATGGATCGACCTGTCAATGCCCATGTTCAGTGGGGGAGCAATTACAGAAGCCAGACCTTCAGCCTTTGGCATCCCACAATGATCTTGGGTCCATGCTCCCAGAGGGTTAAAGAGTAGGAGGGCTATTGGGGGAGGGGATGGGATGCAAAGGTCTAGTAGTGGGAATTGTGCGAAGTTGTGTCCCTTTTATCCTATGGTTTTGTCGGTGTTTCCTTTTTATAAATAAAAAATTTTTAAAAAAAGAAAAAAAAAGACTAAGTTAACAACAAAAAAGAACTCTGGTGTTGGGAATATGTCTCATATTTTGTAAATCAATCTTAAATTGATAATAAAAATTATCAAAAAAGAAAAAGGTAAATGAGGATTTACCTATAGGCTTTAAAAGGAATCCTGTTGGACAAAAGCTTTGATTTTGGATTTACAACCCCCCCCAACTCTGAAACTAACATACCATCTATGTATTGACAGAGAATTAACTAGAGAATTTAGATGGAAACAGATAGTGAGGAGTTCCAGACTACTGTTTCAGTTGGCAGCAAACTACAAGATCTCAGGCCAATCACTTGACCCCACTGGAAATTTCCCTTATGCGTACATACAAGTTCAATGATAGTTGCTCTGCCTGCCTCAGAGATCTGTGTGATAATTTATAAACATCCCTCCAGAGATGCTGTGGCTGAAACTGTTTGACAGATTCTGAGAAATAGTTTTGTAAAAGACAGTGTTCCTTCCATAAGGAATGTTATAGTCTGGCTGAGAAGACAAGCACTTTCCATCATAGGAGAACTAGTAGGAATCAAGAGCCAGTAGTATGGTTTCAATCTGATTAACTGCTGATGACCTTGGGTCCATACTTCAAGAGGGTTAAAAAATAGGAAAGCTATCAGGGGAGGGGATGGAATACAGAGTTCTGCTGGTAGGAACCGTGTGGAGTTGTACCCCTCTTATCCTATGGTTTAGTCAATGCTTCCTTTTTATAAATAAAAAATTTAATAAAAAAGTAAACACAGCATAAGTAGTTCTACCCTACTGGGGGGAAAAAGAAAAAGGAAGAAGGGAGGTAGAGAGGAAGGACTTCACGAAGAACTTCAGAAGGAATAGAACTTTTGAAAGCACACCAAATACATGAATGATTTATAGGAGTAGTATTTAATGTATCAGGATATGGTCCTGAGAAGCCACCACTACAACTACTGCTGAAGGCAAATAGTAAAACTTGCAAATGGTAGTGCCATTTGATGTAGGCACTGGTGGGTGCAATGCTGCACCTGGGTATTAGGTACAATAAGTTTTGCTGCAACTATATCCAGTGGAACATTGGGCCACTGGGACTTCACTATACTCGCTTTCACTTCCAAACGTGGGAACAAATGATTGACACAATTCAGGCATAAGTTAATGCTCTAGTTCAACAGAAATATAACATAAGCCACACATATATTCCTGAAATTTCTAGCAGCGACATAGAAATTTTAAAGAAAAAAGTGAAACATAAAAAGAAGAAGAAGAAAACAAAAACAAGAACAAAGTGAAATAAATTTAATAATGTACTTAATCTTATGTATCGGAAATACTATCACTTCAACATGAAGCATGAGCTACGTCTCAAGTGTATAACAGCTGTCTGTGTCCAATAGCTATCATATTTGATAGTGTAACTCTAACTAAGGACACTGAGACATGAGGGTTTGGATTTTTGATTTACATAGTGAGAGATATACCCCACAAAAAGAAAGGGTTCAGATTCAGTCATTTGAACTGAAAACCAAGACTGGATTTCAAAGAAATAGAAATAGAAATGTTAAATTAAGAATTTTTATTATCAATTTTTGTTGTGCAGTGACTGGGAGCCACTCAAAGTTTCTGTCTGAACTGGAGGGGATAATTTGAAATGTTTAAGACAGTTGCTATGCAAGTGTAGACATAACTTTAAGAACATAAGAATGATAATTAGAAGTCCTGGATTTAGTTATACTTCTTATCTGTATAGCCTTAGGCAAATTGCCTCACTGGGTGTCTCCACTCATCTTCAGAAATATAGAGGACAATATCTACCTCCCAAACTTGTGAGGATTAAATGAAGTCGTGTTTTTAAAATACACAATATTTAGGAGGGATTTAATAAATGTTACTTAATTTTTTTAAATTTATTTATTTATTCATGAGAATGATAGGAGGAGAGAAAGAACCAGACATCACTCTGGTAGATATGCTGCCAGGGATTGAATTTGGGATCTCATGGTTGAGAATCCAGTGCTTTATCCACCTCCAGCCCACAATGTTAAGTAAATTGGGGGGGGTGGTGGTGGTAGATAGCATAATTGTTATGCAAAGAGACTCTCATGCCTGAGGCTCCAAAGTCCAAGGTTCAATTGCTCTGGTTAAATCAATAATAATAATGAGTTTTGGTATATTCCAAGGGGCCCATGACTTTACTGATTTTCTTTCCTCTCCTCTCCTCTCCTCTCCTCTCCTCTCCTCTCCTCTCCTCTCCTCTCCTCTCCTCTCCTCTCCTCTCCTCTCCTCTCCTCTCTTCTCTTCTCTTCTTTTCCCTTCTCTTCTTTTCTTTTATTTTCTTTTTTCTTTCCTCTTCTTTTCTTTTTTCTTACCAGAGCACTTCTCAGCTCTGGTTTATGGTGGTATGGGGGGATTGAACCTGGGACTTTGGAGCCTCAGGCATGAGAATATCTTTGCATAGCCATTATGCTATTGACCCTTGCACTGGAATTTTAATAAAAGATTTTCAAACAATTCTACTTCTAGACCAGGTAGGTACACTTTGTGTGTGTGTGCGTGCTCTAAATAAACTCCAAATTGGACAAAACATGCAAACCAGTGTTTTTTTTTAGGCAACTGGCATCCAGCAATGAAGAATGGAGAATCCTGAGAGACAGAAAACACACATTTTGGACATTTCTCATTTTGTCTACCCAGCCATGTTTTAAATAGCTTTAGGGTGAAGCCCCTAGAACATGACACTCTGGAAGTTTACAGGAAACACAATCTGAAAATGATCATGTGAGTATGCTTTGACATGAGTCTTCCCCTATTTAAATTTCTGAGTGATACTGTAGTTTTGGTCAAGAGGGAATCAACTAAACCAAGTTTAAAACCCTGTCATGTCAGGGATACAGAGGTTACACAGGCTCCTGTGCTAAATAAGATAAGACAGGGGCCCGAAGTTAGATTGATGGGGTTTACAGTTAATGGTATTTATGTACTTTTCCCATATTTGGGAGCTACTCTCTGCCCTTATCCAGCTTTCTAGTCCTATCCTCAACTCTGATACCATCTTCCCAGACAGCACTCCTAGCCCATCTGCCTGTTAGCTGCTGGGCTTAGTCAAAAATTAGTAAAGTTATGGGCCCCTTGGAATATACTAAAATAGACTTCCTAGCTTCTTCCAACAAGAAGACCCCAAAATTCCATCTGTTATACTTTTACTTTTAGGTTCCTGATTATTAAACAAATTGTTTTGCTTTATAGCTTAATGCTTTTTCAGCCACCAAATTGCAGCTGTTACCATGGCACCAACCTGACTTCCTTGGGCAGACAATCTCACCAATGTGTCCTGAAACCCCACCTTCCCAGAGTCCTACCTCACTAGAGAAAGACAGAAACAGGCTGGGGAAAGTGTGTGTGTGTGTGTGGGGGGGGGTGGGGGGTAGTGCAGCGGGTTAAACACACATGGCATGAAGTACCAGGACTGGAGTAAGGATCCCAGTTTGAGCCCCCAGCTCCCCACCTGCAAGGGACTCACTTCACAGGTGGTTCTTCTTCTTCTAGCGTTTGCCCTTCTTCCGTAGCCAGTCAACAGCATCAGGTTGAGCCTGATGTAAAGTTTCGAGACCTCCTTTGAATCTGGAGAGGTGGCAGTCATTGACTATGTGGGTCATAGTCTGTCTGTAGCCACAGGGGCAGTTCGGGTCGTCTCTGGCTCTCCAGCGATGGAACATAGCGGTGCACTGGCCATGGCCTGTTCGATAGCGATTGAGGAGAGCCCAATCATAACGTGCTAGGTCAAAGCCGGGTTGACGCTTGCAGGGGTCTGTGATGAGGTGTTTGTTCTTTACCTCAGCTGACTGCCAGCTCTGTTTCCAAGAGACTGGAACAGAGAAGTTCAGTGTAGGCGTAGGGGACCAGATTGGGTGACGAGACATCAAGCGTTGAACAGGGTGAAGCAGGTCTGCAGGTGTCTATCTTTCTCTTGCCTGAGCTGTCTTCCCTTCCTTTCTCCATTTCTCTCTGTCCTAACAAGGACGACATAATCAACAACCACAATAACTACAAAGGGGGTGGCAACAAAAGGGAAAATAAATAAATATAAAAAAAAAAGAAAGAAAAGAAACAGGCTGGGACTATGGCTCGACCTGTCAATGCCCATGTTCAGTGCAGAAGCAATTACAGAAGTCAGACCTTCCACTTTCTGCACCCCTTAAAGATCTTTGGTCCATACTCCTAGAGGGATAAGGACTAGGGACCCTTCTAATGGAGGGGAAGGGACATGGAATTCTGATGGTGGGAACTGTATAGAATGTATCCCTCTTATCCCACAATCTTGTTAATCACTAATTTAAAAAAAAATCATGTCATGTAGAAACTGTGAAACAACAGATATTTCCTATTTTATGCTGCTAAGTCTTGTAATTATTTATTGTGTAGCAATGGATCATATGGGAAGACAGCCACAGATAAGTATTAATTCTATTTCTGAAATCATAAAACTAGTCAAAAAGCAAGTTTGAAATTTTTCCTTCACATAAGCAGTTGCATATTTTAATTCTTTTCTCCTATCTTTTGTAATACCACAATGTATCATTCATATTAGAATAAACTGCCCTTTTTTGAAACTCCACCCACTTAAAACTTTCCAACTAAAGTGACTGAATGTAATAAAATAAGCATCCAAAAGATGATATGTTTTTCTGTCTAATGATAAAAAAAAAAAAGAAAACACTCCATGTCAGTAGGAATTGATAATTAACCATATCCAATTCATGGACATCTGGCTTTTAAATGAAATTAAACATAATAATGTCTGTTTCCCCAGGGAATTCTCTTACCAAAAAAGCTATTTATTCTAATCTTTGAAAATATAACAGCATTGTAGTTTTAAATACCAGGCTACCAGAGGTTTGTTGAAAAGCTTCATATAATCAAAGTGTAGGAAATTTGGAAACTAAAGAAAATCATAAAAAGGAAAATGAATTTCATCATCAACAGTTATTGATAATATTTTTTAAATTTATTTTTTACTTTAAAAATTTTATTTTTTTAAATTAGTATGGTAGGGATGGAAAGAGAAACCAGAGCATCACTCTGGCACATGCAATGCTGGGTAATAAACTCTGGACCTCATGTTTGAGAATCTAATGCTTTATTCACTGTACCCAGCTCTTAGACCCTAAATATTAATATTTTTATAAATATATTTCCAGATTTGACTTTGAAAATAAAGGGAATTTCATAATAACATTTTTTTCCTTCCTCAACAACAACAAAAGTCTTGGTTTTTAAAAAGCAACAGAAAATGTGATGAAGTGAATTTCCATTCATTGTAGTGAAGAGAGCCAAATTATTTACTCCACTAAAATTAGCCTTTCCACATACAGTTCTTGGTTTTGCGATAACATTGACAATTCAGCCCTAACAACCAGTCTGAACAACTCAGGGAGTCATTCCATAAGGCTCATGCTGCCCTGGCAGCATGTTGACAGAAGTGGGGTTCAGAGAAACAACATATGTTTGCACCCCATGCTCCCTCTGTCACTGCTGTCCAAGGGCTCATAAACTTTCACATGAGTCCTTAGCTGGCTGGAGCACCTGAAAGAAGAAAATAGGCTGTTTACTGTTAATTTAGAGAGATTATGTGAGCTGGCTATTAAAGTAGTCATTACTAAAGATTATATGACATAAGTTTACAATTCAATAAATTCTGTTCAAAACAAAGGTAGTAAACATGCAGAACATGTCAGTTTTTGTTTTACAGCATCTTGGCAGACTATTATGTTCCTGATGTTACTTTTAGTCAGTGCATCTGTGTGATGCAAATACTATAATGGAGTGTGGAGTGCATTTCTCATAGGTGACTTCACAATGCTAGTTTGAAATTGGTTAGGGTGAATGTATTTATACCACAGAAGTCAAGAAATGGTCCAAATGTTAATAGTAAAGATTAAACTTTAAAAAAGTCATGTCTGTAGCTATTACAGTATGAATAATCCAGTGATCAAAGAAAGAGTCTTCTAGTATTGTAAACTGTTATCAGGTTAAACCAAGTCATTCATGTAGTTGATGAATGTGTGCTGTGCATCACATACCTTTGCTCTTTCACTTTCATTTTAATCGTTAACATCAATGAAAGCATTGGTCAAGATTCCTGTCAAAACAACTCTTGGTTGTTATTTATATTGATAGGTTTGCTACCATACAAAAGTTCAGAAAAAAAGTCAATGAAATGTTTTTTGAGAGTCAGATGGATACATGGAATTCACATTAAAAAGTATTGTATGTTTGGATTATTATTTATAAAAACAGTACTCTATACTTTTTTTTTTCTACCAGAGCTCTGCTCAGCTCTGGCCTATCTTGGTGGGAGGGACTGAACCTGAGACCTTGGAGCCTCAGGTATTGTAGTCTATTTGCATAACTATTATGTTATCTCCCCTACCCCTTTATACTTTTTATATCAATAAAACTTAAAATAAATATATGTATTTCAGAGAGCTGATTGATAATCATTTGCTAATGTACTACAAACCAGAGCAAATGTTGCCTTTTGTCCTAATTGTAATAGTTTCTAGCAGGCTTCTTTCAACTTGACATGAATTGATAAATAATAGAGAAAACCAAAAAGGGAGGAAGGGCAAAAAAGGTGGAGAAGTAGGAAGAGAAGGAGGAGTAGAAAGAGGATGAGTAGGAAAAGAAAAAGAAGAAGTTCTCCTGGTCTTGCCTTGTGCAGTATCCTGTCGCCAGTCTGTCTGTCACTATCAACTAGTAGATGTCTACAAAAAGAAGACAAGCTGTTGTAAATAACATCCTTTAGGACTCCTAGAGTCACAAGAATGCCTGAGATGTGCTGGCAACCCCACTTAAAGGGAACTAAAGAACCCATAGTCTCCAACAGTGACCATGCTGACTTTGGGTCAGAGATATTTTAGGTTTTTATTATTTAAAAATTGAGGTATAATTTTCATGCATTAAAAATTATCATATTAGAATGAAGTTCTGAGTCTTGACAAATGCATATAATCACATCACTATAACTGCAATCAAGATATATAATATTTTAACCATCCCCCCAAATTCACTTATATTTACTTATTTGTGGTCAACCCCTCTTTCCATATTCAGCTGTTGGCAACTAGATTAGTTTCCTATCCCTCCTGTGTGCGTGTTTCCAGAATTTTCTATACTATGGGTAACCTTTTGCGTCTAGATTCTTTCACTTACATAAGTTTGTTGCATGTATCAGAAATTTGTTTCTTATTACATTATAAAGATGTACAACAGTCTGTTATCTATTCACCAGCTGAAGAACATTTGGGTGGTTTTTAGCTTTGGCATTATTGTAAATAAATACACATTGTCTGTGTGTTTATTAAGACTTTTCAGAGCAGCTTTAGGTTGATGAAAAAATTGAGAGCACAGTACAGAGATTTCTCATCTGTCTCTCTGCAGGACTCCTTCATAGACTACCAACAACCCCTACCAGAGTGCTACTTTTGTTACCAAGTTTGAACCTATACTAACACAAGTTCCTAGTTTACTCGAGGGTTAACTTTGGTGTATTTTACGTGGGTTTAGACAAATATATAATGGCTGGTATCCATCATATCATCATACAAAGCACATCACTGCTCTAAAATTCTCTATATAACCTCACATTCTTTTCTTTCCTGTTTTCTCCCATGGCAACTACTGATCTTTTTAATGATTCCATAATTTTTCCTTTTCCAGAGTGTCAGACAGTTGCAATTATACAGTATAATCACATTTTTATATTGGTTTCTTAGACTTCCTAATGTGCATGCAAGGTTTCTCCAAGCCTTTTCATTGCTTAGTAACACATTTTGTCTTTAATGCATATTTACCTGCCTTTCTTTTGACATCTATACTGCTGGTGAGAATGTAAATTGTTTCAACCCTTGTGGAAGACAGTCCAGAAATAGCTCATAACATTAGAAATAGACCTACCTGGGTTGGTGGTACACTCAGTTGAATGCACACGTTACCTCCTGCTCCCAACCTGCAGGGAAGGAAGCTTCAAGAGTGGTGAAGCAGATCTGCAGATATCTTTTGTTTTTCCATCTCTATTTTCCCCTCCCCTTTCAATTATCTTTGTTCTAGCAGATAAAACAAAATCAAATTTAAAAAGGAAAGAATGGCCACCAGAAGAGGTGGATTCATAGTATTGGCACCAATTTCTAGCAATAATATTGGTGGCAATAATAATAATAATAATTGGACCAAGCCTACCACTCAGCAATCCCTCTCCTAGCAATCTATTCAAAGAATACAAAATCACCTGTTTAAAGAGATCTGTCTACACCTATGTTCATAGCAGCACCATTTTTCCTGTTTTATTTTTATTGGGGGATTAATGGTTTACAGTATAGTCTTTAACACATAGGCATAGTCTCTCATCTCCCCTGAACTAGCATCTAGGAGACACCTCATAGTCCCAATGTACATGTATTTTGTACATTTTCCTCCTTCCCCAGAGTCCTTTGTTTTGGTGCAATATGCCATTCCCATTCCAAGTTTCACCTTATGTTTTCCCGTATTGTTCTTTTTTCTTAAGTTCCACCTACAAGTAAGACCATTCAGTATTGGTATTTCTCTTTCTGACTTGTCTTACTCAACATGATGCCTGTGAGTTCTGACCGCTATTGCTAAAGCACCTCCTAGAAAGAGCATGGAGTTTCTCTGATCCCATGCTGTCTGACACAAGAGACAAACCAGATAGCAGAGGGGCTCTTGTCCCGGACTGAAAAGTCTACAAATGGGAGGGCTGCCCTAAGAACCATGTAAGGGTGTTTTTACCTCCTAGGTCTGCCTTTAGCTTCAGAGATAAAAACTTTTCTTTTGTAATCATTCTTTTGTATACCCCTCTTCCTCTCCCCCTCTCCCCCACTCATTTTCCCCCTCCTCCCCCTCCTCCCCCTTCCCCCTCCTCCCCCTTCCCCTTCCCCCCTCCTCCCCTTCCTCCCCCTCCCCCTCTTCCTCCTTCTCCCTTCCCCTCTTTCTGCCTTTTCCTTCCCCCTCTTCTCCCTCCCCCTCTTTCCCCTCCCTCTCTTTCCCCCTCCCCTCCTCCCCTCCTCTCTCCCCTTCCCCTCCCCTTACCCCTCTTTCCCCTCCCCCTCTCCCCTCCCCCTCTTACCCCTTCTTTCCCCTCCCCTCTTTCCCCTCCCCTCTTCCTCCTTCCCTCTTCCCCCTCCCCTCTCCCCCTCCCTTCCCCCTCTTTCCCCTCCCCTCTTTCCCCTCCCCCTCCCCTCTTTCCCCTCCCCTCTTTCCCCTCCCCTCTTCCTCCTCCCCTCTTCCCCCTCCCCTCTTCCCCCTCCCCTCTCCCCCACCTCTCTTCTTCCTCCTCCTCCTCCCCCTTCCTCCTTCCCTCTTACGGAATCCCCCTCCCCCTCATCCCCCTCCTCTTCGTCCCCCTTCCCCCCTCTGCCACTTCACCCCTTCCCTCTTCCTCCCTCCATCCCTCCCCCCTCCCCTCCCCTCTCCTCCCCCCTCCTCCCCCATATATGTCCTGGGTACCTTGGTTTACTGAAATACTTCTATAAATCCACCAGTCAAACCTAAAATAGAGATTGTGTACCCAACACAAGAATTTCAAAGTTAACTAGAAAAAGTAAATACTTTGATTTGTTATATGAGATTTGCATTATTTCTATAGGCAAGAGGTTTATTTACTAATTTTTTTTTTTATAGATTGCCTTGGTCAAGTCAACAATTAAGGAATCCCTGGTGGTGGGTGCCAAATATTGGTGTTTAAAACAAAATGGAATTTAAAAAAAAATTTTAAATTTATTTAAAAAAGGAGACATTAATAAAACCATAGGATAAGAGGGGTACAACTTCACACAATTCCCACCACCAGATCTCCTTATCCCATCATTCCCCTGATAGCTTTCCTATTCTTTAACCCTCTGGGAGTATGGACCCAAGGTCATTGTGGGATGCAGAAGGTGTAATTGCTTCCCTGCTGAACATGGGCATTGACTGGTCAAGTCATGCTCCCAGCCTGCCTCTCTCTTTCCCTAGTAGAGTGGGGCTCTGGGGAAGCAGAGCTCCAGGACACATTGGTTTGGTAGTCTGTCCAGGGAAGTCTGGTCGCATCCTGCTAGCATCTGGAACCTGCTGGCTGAAAAGAGAGTTAACATACAAAGCCAAACAAACTGTTGACCAGTTATGGACCTAAAGGCTGGAATAGTGCAAATGAAGTGTTGGGGTGTGGTCCACCATTTTCTAGCTAGTTAGTAGAAATATTTTAGTTACTTCAAAGGGCCTGTAGCTATATTAGTGTTTTTTTTTTTTTTCTCTGAGCCTGAAATCTGATATGCAGGTGGACCCAAGTTATTGTCTGGAGAGGTGATGTCATGGTTGGAAAAGGGACAGAAAACTGGATTAGGGAAGAGAGTAGCTCCCTAATATGGGGAAGGGGTATAAATATTGTTGATTGTAAACCCCATCGATTTGATTTGGTCTGGGGCCTATAATAAGCTTAGGAGCCTATGTGACCTCTGCATCCCTCTAGATCTGAGCTCACATTCTGTGGTCACGAGTAGGAACAATCCAAGCTGCCCCAATATTGACCTATCTTCCTCAGGTGTAGCGCAGAGTATGTTGTCCATCCTCCCTTTGGAGGATGGAACATTCTCTACCATTGTTGATCCAAATTGAGGGCAAGGTCCTAAGGGGGGCCCACAAAGGGGTCTATTTTGTTGTTCCTGATAGAGATGACCTGTAACAATGGAGAGTGGGATTTTTTTCGAGTTCTAGGCCCATCATGTCTGTGTGGGAATCTCAGGACTCCCTGAATAGGGCCCCAACTGATGGGGTGGCCTGATAGTGACTGAAGAGTCGTCATTAAAGTATGCCAGTGTCTTGCCCTTATTCAGCTTTTTGCAGTTCTTGCTTTGCTAAGGTTAGCTTTGGAGTGAGTGAGAGAACTCTAATAGGAAGTAGGTGAGGAGGGTATCTAAGTCTAATTAGATATTATTTTTTTTCTTAGTTTTTGTATGCTGTATTTACTTTTTAAAAATTTATTTAAGAAAGGAGATAGTAACAAAATCATAGGATGGGGGGGGTACAACTCCATACAGTTCCCGCCACCCAATCTCCATATCCCCTCCTCTCCCCAATAGCTTTCCCATTCTCTATCCCTCTGGGAGCATGCACCCAGGGTCGTTGTGGGTTGCAGAAGGTGGAAGGTCTGGCTTCTGTAATTGCTTCACCGCTGAACATGGGCATTGACTGGTCAATCCATACTCCCAGTCTGCCTCTCTCTTTCCCTAGTAGGGTGAGTCTCTGGGAAAGTGGAGCTCCAGGACACATTGGTGGGGTCTTCAGTCCAGGGAAGCCTGGCTGGCATCCTGATGGCATCTGGAACCTGGTGGCTGAAAAGAGAGTTAACATACAAAGCCAAACAAGTTGTTGAAGAATCATGGACCCAAAGGTTGGAATAGTGGAGATGAAGTGTTGGGGGGTACTCACTACAAACTCTAGTGTACTACTGCTTTCAGGTATATATTTACCCTAGTTTATGGATATGTGTGAACATAAGCTCTATCTCCTGGAACCTGGTCTATATCTAGGTTTTGGGACTTTGTTAGGAAGTGAACCACCTGGGATGGAATTAGAGAATACTATGAAAGGAAAGGTCTCACCCGAGTGATGAAGCTGAAGGGTTGTTGTTCTACACCTGAAGTCTCTGGACACAGTCTGAAGTGAAGCATGCTGGGGTGGCACTCATTGCGTTGATTAGGTTGCAATCAGTGGATGCAATATTATTTGATAAGAATTGGGAGAAGCATACGGGAAAGTGGGCCCTACCCTAGGGTCCCAGGACTGGGGGTAGTTTAGGCTCTATAGTGGAAATGTAAGGTTCCTGCTGTCTTAGGGTTCAAGAAGACAATTGATAGTTACTGTTATCATCACATTATTTGGTAATTGGGTTAACTTTGAAAAGTACCTTTGTTAGACATACAATCAAATTTTCCCCCTCTCATATTAATTAAATAGTGATTTATATGACTACAATTTAATAGGTGTGTACATAAACACCATTCTCATCACCAAAAGACTGTGTCCCATCCCACCCACCCACCCCCAACCCCATTAGGAACTCTATACTGATTCACTGCAGACTATTGTGTACTTTTGCTTTCAGGTATATATTTTGCCCTAGTTTATGGATACATGTGAGCATATTTTGGGACTCTGTTAGGAAGTGAACCACCTGGAATGGAATTAGAGAATACTATGAAAGGAAAGGTCTCACCTGAGTAATGAAGCTGAAGGGTTGTCATTCCACACCTGATGTCTCTGGACACATTCTGAAGTGAAGCATGCTGAGGTGGTACTCATTGCGTTGATTGGGTTGGGATCAGTAGATGCAATATCATTTGGTATGACTTGAGAGAAGCATGCAGGAAAGTGAGCCCCACTCCAGAGGTTCCAGGACTGGGGGAAATATAGGCTCTACAGTGGAAATGTGAGGTTCTTGCTGTCTTAGGGTTCAAGAAGACAATAGATAGTTATTGTTATCATCACATTGTTTGGTAATTGGGTTAATTTTGAAAAATCCCTTTGTTAGGATTTGCTGTATAATACCCAACATCACCATAATTTATGTCCTTTGACATTATTTGTATATAGCTGTGCCACCAGTTGCTTTTGTTCTCCCTGGTCTAGGCTTTTGAGAGAGTCAACATATCAAAGACTCAGCCTATGTATTAAAAAGACTCAGTCTGTGCTTTAAAATGTTTGAGACATACAATTTTCCCCCCTCTCATATTAATTAAATAGTGATTTATATGACCACAGATTAATAGGAGTATACATACACACCATCCCCACCACCAAAAGACTGTGTCCCATCCCACCCCCCCCCCATCACCCTGGAAAGACGAATATCCACCCTCACCCTCACCCAGGGGTTTTTACTTTGGTGCCCTACTCCAGCAAAATAGAATGTTTTATAAAACATTTATTTTTGGGTCCAGATGGTGGCACACCTCGTTAAGCACACACATTAAGCCCTTGGTCCCCACCTGCAGGGGGAAAGCTTCACAAGTGGTGAAGTAGAGCTGCAGGTGTCTTACTGTCTCTCTCTCCCCTCTCAATTTCTCTCTGTGTCTATCCAGTAATAAATAAATAAATAAACATTTATTTTTGCCATTATCGGCCAATTTCATCACTCCATACCAACTTCTTTATATGTAGATGTCAGAAAGATAAATATTGAAAAAATATTGGAAAATAAGAAAACACAAGCAGAACTGGACTGGATTTGGTGTACTGCAACAAAGTAAAAAGTTGGAGCAGAGGGTTCAGGTACTGGAACATAATGGCACCCCACTTATGGGATTCAAACACTCTGGCTTCACATCCAGTGACTCAACCACTCACCCGGGGCCTTCAGCCATGTGTGTGTTGGGGGAAGGTTCCTGGTAACCTTAGCTCCTATTGATAATAAAGAAAACCTGCAACCACCCACTTCCTGGCTCTCATAACACCTTTCACGTGTTTGTGCCTAGCCATCTCACTCTTGCCCTCTTTCCTCCCTTTGTTGTTTTTTTTGTTTTTTTTTTCCCTCCAGGGTTATTGCTGGGCTTGGTGCCTGCACCATGAATCCACTGCTCCTGGAGGCCATTTTTTCCCCCCTTTTTGCCCTTGTTGTTGTAGCCTCGTTGTGGTTATTATTATTGCCATTGTTGATGTTGTTCATTGTTGGATAGGACAGAGAGAAATGGAGAGAGGAGGGGAAGACAGAGAGAGGGAGAGAAAGACAGACACCTACACACGTTTCACTGCCTGTGAAGCGACGCCCCTGCAGGTGGGGATCCTTACACCGGTCCTTGCGCTTTGCGCCACATGCGCTTAACCCACTGTGCCACCGCCCTACCCCCTCTTTCCTCCCTTTCTATGATTTATCTCCACAAGGAACAAACCACATCTACATACCCCACTTTCACTTGACCTGCGTACCCACAGGATAGAACAAGACAGGTAGAAACTCCCCATCCCCTTCACTTACGAAGACCCTAAATTTTCCCTATGCTCTCCCTGCACCTCCACATGCTCACCCTCCACACCTGGACACCACACTAACTCCATAGTCTTCTTCCAACACCAATCCTTGACATCCCTTTCAACCACGAAGGACATAACACAGCAATTCCCCTTCTACTTTTCCTCTCTCCTATTAACTACACACACGCAGTGGGGGGTGGTAGCCTCTCTGTTGTGTACTTGGCAAAACAGAACACAGGCCTGAGCTGAAAGTATTTTATCTAATACTCAAGACAGAGTTTCAAAAATATTGAATGGTTTGGCATAATAGCTCACCTGGATAGCGGGCCTGCTTTGCTGTGAGTACTATGAGACACCCACCCCATTAGAACATTAGTGGAAGATTTGATACTATTCTCTCTCTTTCTTTCTGTCTATCTGAAAAACCTAGCCCTTACTGAAGTGAAACCCTGGTTGTCGTTGTCATCATCATCATCATCACTGTTTTGAATTCATTTATAAAAATCACAAAGTGATAAATTTCCAAATCTCATCATCGTCATTTCTCTCTGTCCCCCTAACTCTTCAACTTTATCTGAACTTTGAAATGCAACTTGCAGAAACAAATAGCTTATCCAAGGAAGATGTTTCCAAGGATACAGTGTTGGGGCCCTGGAGTTACAAGCAACTAATAGTATAATCACAATTTAAAACATATCCTTAATCTTAAAAATTAGGTCCCAGGGGCCAGGTGGTGGTGGACTTGGTTGAGCTCACAAGGACCTAGGTTCAAGCTCCTCATGGTCCCCACCTGTAGGGGAAAAGCATTGTAAGTGGCAGAACTACAGGTGTCTCTCTGTCTCTACCTCCCCCTTCCTCTCAATTTCTGGCTGTCTCAAATAAATAATTATAATAAAAATTAATAAAAAGTCAGGTACCACCATAGAATCTGAATGCCAGTGTTTAGTTGTGCTCTTGAAATGGAATCCATTCTTGCCCTGCATTAGTTCTTGGGGGCTAATAAGAGAAAACTATCCAGAAAAAGGTTACAAACTTGAGAGACTCATTTTTGCCATGGAGACAATAAGATGACGCTAATGTGTGTTTTCAGAACAAAAGCTTTCATCATTATTATTTTTTTTCAAATGGAGAAACCCAGGAGAGGAGAATGTAATCACAGCAAACTGCTTAGCATGAACTGAGCATGATCATATCAGAATAACCGGGCTCAGAGTACTGTTTCTCGAAGACTGGAAATTCCACAGCCAGCTGGTGACATACCCTAGACTGCACACAATATCACACATAAAGGCCTGGGTTCAAGTCCCTGGGTACTCTTGTCCTGAGGGGTGAAACTTCATAAGCAGTAAAGCAGTGCTGCAGGTGTCTCTTTTTCTCTCTAGCTCTCTCCCTCCCTATTTCTTTCTGTTGCTATAAAAAAGAAAAAAGAAAAAGAAAAAGAAAAAGCCACCAGGAGCTGTGGAATCATCAACATTGAGGCATGAAGCCAGATCAGATCAAATCGATGGGTTTTATAGTTAACAATATTTATACAACTTTCCCATATTTCAGAGCTACTCTTTTCCCTCATCCAGCTTTCTAGTTCTTTTTTCAGCCATGACATCATCTCCCCAGACAGTAACTAGGATCCTCCTGTATGTCAGATGTCAGGCTCAGAGAAAAAAAAACACAAACAAACAAACAAACAAACAAAAAAACACTAGTATAATTGCGGGCCCTTTGGAATGTCTTCCTCTGAGAGAAAACAGACTTTCATTGTAATTGGCCCATGTCATTAACAATGTGTTCTTAAGGGGTTAACAAAATTGCTACCTGGATAGTGTGCCGGCTTTGTCAGGCATGCGACCCATGTTCAAGTCCAACCCCTCAGAACTGGCAAAAGCTTCAGTTCTTTGGTGTCTATAATTTATTTACTTTTTCTTTATTGGGGGGATTAATGGTTTATAGTCGACAGTAAAAGCCATAATTCTATTGAAAAAGTGAGTCCAAATCATCATGACATTCTGTGTCAAATTAGTGGCACAGATTCAGTTCTACTAAAGTTAGTTTTTTGTATAGTACCAGTTTATATAGTATCTGATTGTGTAGTATCAGTTACCATTGTCTCCCTGAAATTCCAGCCTTTTAATTCAGGAATATTTCTATTTATCTACTTCTTTCTTTGCTTTTTCTTATGAATACTCATGCTCTCCAAGTTATTTCCTACTCTAATGTTAGTCACACTCTGTGCCGTCTCCCTACACAGCAAAAGTCTTACCCTACTTACAGGATTTGATCACAGGTCTCTCTGGCTTCAGATTCAGCAGCACAACCATTCACCCAGATCCTTCAGCTTTGATTGGGGTAAGGTTTCTAGTATCCTTAGCTGCTATTGATAATAAAGAAAACCTGGAAGGACCCACTTCCTGGTTCCGATAACAACTTTCAGATGTTTTCACTTATCCATTCCTCTTTCTTCCCTTTCTATGACTTATCTCCACAAGGACCAAACTATATCTACATATGGCCAAAGGATAGAACAATACACATATAAACCCACCCGTCCCCTTCAACCTAGGAAACACTACAACCTTTCCCTACGCTCTCCCTGCACCTCCAAATGGACACACTCTATACCTTGAGACCAAACTAACTTGACATTCTTCTTCCGACACCAATCCCTGACATAAGTTGCCTGATCCTTTCCTTCCAAGGAGCGAAAAGCAGGGGAAAAATTATAGCAGTTTCATGAGGATCCACGGGTCTCCAACTATTGTCAGACTCCCTGCAATGGTATCAGTAGTTTATTGGGCTGAAGTTAGTGTTAAAATAAGGTGTATTAGGGAGTTGGGCTGTAGCGCAGCGGGTTAAGCGCAGGTGGCGCAAAGCACAAGTACCGGAATAAGGATCCAGGTTCGAACCCCGGCTCCCCACCTGCAGGAGAGTCGCTTCAGAGGCGGTGAAGCAGGTCTGCAGGTGTCTATCTTTCTCTCCTCCTCTCTGTCTTCCCCTCCTCTCTCCATTTCTCTCTGTCCTATCCAACAACGACAACAACAATAATAACTACAACAATAAAACAATAAGGGCAACAAAAGGGAATAAATAAATAAAATAAATATTTTTAAAAAAAGGTGTATTCTAATCTCTACTACAAAACTTTAGAATTAGTAGACTGACAGAAGTCCATATTAATATGAGTTACCCACATTCCTATTTTGTGATTCCTTGAAGTATTTGAGAGACAGCAGCTTTGCATTGGACAGACAAAACTTCAAATAGTTGGCAAAACAAACACCAAAAAAAAAAAAAAAAAACCCCACAACAACACATTCATGAATCTAGAACTCACACTGTCCAACTAAAAGTACATTGGTATTTGTGGAAAGCTCTCTGCAAAGTGAGTTTTTGTTAAGGGCTATTGTTAAATTTTCCTAGTGAAAGAAAAATAAAATCTCCTATTAGAAAGAACTAGTCAAATAATGATACCTTTAAAATTGTATGGTATTGGGCCAGCAAAATAAATCATCTGGACACTCACTGTACCTCCTTTATCACATGGTGACCCAGATTTGAGCCCAACCCCCATTGTACTGGAGGAAAAATTGGTGCTGTAGTAACTTTTTCTTGCTTTCTCTGTCTCTCTGAAAAAGTTGATTCAGAGTGTGAAACACTGATGATGATGATGATAGCAACAACAATAATGTGGGCTTTATTGTAGCCAACAGACTAGTTCTTTTTAAAGGTTAGCATTATGTTAATTATAAAGTGAATTTCTCCACTTGTACATTCAATGTCTTTAGCTGATTTTTCTAAAATATATCACATAGTCAAACATTCCCACCAAACTAAGAATAGGAACAAGCTGTTAACAAGGGGGAGTTATGGGTGAGAACTAGATCTGCCAAGTCTGAATGATTTAAAATGATTCTGAGATGAAAGAAGTAGGGATTTCCCTCCCCCACAAGCTCCACACACACACTCCCCTATCTTACAACTGAGCAGGGTCACATATCTGGGCCCACAGAATTTGATCCCTAGCTCTCTCTGTGTCTCCCATAAAGTAAGTGGTTAAACCTTTTTAAAATCTTTATTTTTAGAGAGACAGTATGACACATATAACAGACGGGGCCTGGGCGGTAGCACAGTGGGTTAAGTACACATGGCTTGAAGCATAAGGACAAGCGTTGAAGCAGGTCTGCAGGTGTCTATCTGTCTCTCCCCCCTCTGTCTTTCCCTCCTCTCTTGATTTATCTCTGTCCTAGCCAGCAACAACAACAGCAATGGCAACAATAACAATAATAACAACAAGGGCAACAACAACAAAAAAAACCACGGCACCAAAGCTTTCTCCAATGCAGTGGGGGACAAATGTGGGTTGAGTGTATGACAGAGCAGCACACTATCAAAGGGACTTATTTTGCAGACCTAAAATTTTTTTAATTAAATTTTTTTATTTTAATTTTTATTAGGGGGATTAATTGTGTACAGTAAATACAATTGTTGGTATATGTGTAAAATTTCTCAATTTTCTGCAAAACACTTTTTTTTTTTTTACCAGAGCACTGATCAGCTCTGGTTTATGGTGGTGCAGGGGATTGAACCTAGGACTCCGGAGCCTCAGGTATCTGCAAAACACTCTTAACCCCAGTCTAGGTTCTCCTCCATTATCATGTACCAGGACCTGAAAGCTTCCCCATCCCCATTCAAGAATCCTTTACTTTGGCACAATACAGCAAACCCAGTCCAGGTTCTGCTTTGTGTTTTTGCCTTTCTGCTTTTTATTTCTCAACTTCTATCTGCGAGTTCTAAAAGTCTTTTAAAAATAATTCTGTCTCAGTTACTGGTCAGTGGCACACCCAGTTAAGTGCCCATAGCTCCATGTGCAGGGACTCCAGCTCCCCACCTGAAGAGGGCCATTTCAAAAGCGGTGAAGCAGGTCTGCTGGTATCCATCTTTCTCTTCCCCTCTCTATCTCCCCTCCCTTCTCAATTTCTCTTTGTCCTGTCACATAAAATAGAAAGAAAAAAGTAAATGGAAAACAATGGCCACTGGGAATGCTGAATTTGTAGTATAGCACCAGGCCTCAGTGATAACCCTAGTGCAATAAATAATAATCTAAAATAATAACAATTCTTCTAGCATTTGCCCTTCTTCCGTAGCCAGTCAACAGTGTCAGGTTGAGCCTGATGTAAAGTTTCGAGACCTCCTTTGAATCTGGAGAGGTGGCAGTCGACTATGTGGGTCATAGTCTGTCTGTAGCCGCAGGGGCAGTTCGGGTTGTCTCTGGCTCCCCAGCGGTGAAACATAGCGGCACACCGGCCATGGCCTGTTCGATAGCGATTGAGGAGGGCCCAATCATAACGTGCTAGGTCAAAGCCAGGTTGACGCTTGCAGGGGTCTGTGATGAGGTGTTTGTTCTTTACCTCAGCTGACTGCCAACTCTGTTTCCAAGAGTCTGGAACAGAGAAGTTCAGTGTAGGCGTAGGGGATCAGATTGGGTGACGAGACGTCAAGCGTTGGACAGGGTGGGCGAAGATATCCGCGTATATTGGCAGGTCCGGTCGAGCGAAGACGTGGGAAATGAACTTAGATGATGCCGCATCCCAACGAATATCTGGCAGGGCGATGTTGCTAAGAACTGGCAGCCATGGAACCGGGGTGGAACGGATGGTTCCAGAAATTATCCTCATGGAGGAATATAATTTGGAATCGACCAAGTGGACATGGGGGCTACGGAACCATACTGGGGCACAGTATTCTGCAGTGGAATAGCATAATGCCAGAGATGATGATCGTAGTGTGGAAGCTCTCGCGCCCCATGAGGAGCTGGCCAGTCTTGCAATGATGTTATTCCTCGTGCCCACCTTTGCTGCAGTTTTTTTTGTTTGTTTGTTTGTTTTGTTTTTTAAATAATTTATTTCTTTATTGGGGAATTAATGTTTTACATTCAGCAGTAAATACAATAGTTTGTACATGCATAACATTCCCCAGATTCCCATTTAACAATACAACCCCCACTATGTCATTCATCATCTTTCATGGACCTGTATTCTCCCCACCCACCCACCCCAGAGTCTTTTACTTTGGTGTAATACTCCAATTCCATTTCAGGTTCAACTTGTGTTTTCTTTTCTAATCTTGTTTTTCAACTTCGGCTTGAGAGTGAGATCATCCCATATTCATCCTTCAGTTTCTGACTTATTTCACTCAACATGATTTTTTCAAGGTCCATCCAAGATCGGCTGAAAACGGTGAAGTCACCATTTTTCACAGCTGAGTAGTATTCCATTGTGTATATAGACCACAACTTGCTCAGCCACTCATCTGTTGTTGGACACCTGGGTTGCTTCCAGGTTTTGGCTATTACAGATTGTGCTGCCAAGAACATATGTGTACACAGATCTTTTTGAATGGATGTGTTGGGTTCCTTAGGATACATCCCCAGGAGGGGAATTGCAGGGTCATAGGGTAGGTCCATTTCTAGCCTTCGGAGAGTTCTCCAGACTGTTCTCCACAGAGGTTGGACCAATTTACATTCCCACCAGCAGTGCAGGAAGGTTCCTTTGACCCCACACCCTCTCCAGCATTTGCTGCTGTTACCTTTTCTGATGTATGACATTCTCACAGGAGTGAAGTGATATCTCATTGTTGTCTTGATTTGCATTTCTCTGACAATCAGAGACTTGGAGCATTTTTTTCATGTGTTTCTCGGCCTTTTGGATCTCTTCTGTGGTGAATATTCTGTCCAAGTCCTCCCCCCATTTTTGGATGGGGTTATTTGTTGTCTTATTGTTGAGTCTGGCAAGGTCTTTATATATGTTGGTTATTAAACTCTTATCTGATGTATGGCATGTAAAGATCTTCTCCCATTCTGTGAGGGGTCTCTTGGTTTCTATAGTGGTTTCTTTTGCTGTGAAGAAGCTTTTTAATTTGATGTAGTCCCATAGGTTTATACTTGCCTTAGTCTTCCTTGTAATTGGATTCGTTTCATTGAAAATGTCTTTAAAATTTATGCGGAAAAAAGTTCTGCCAATATTTTCCTCTAAGTATCTGATAGTTTGTGGTCTAACATCCAAGTCCTTGATCCACTTGGAATTTACTTTTGTATTTGGTGAAATACAGTGATTCAGTTTCATTCTTCTGCATGTTTCAACCCATTGTTTGCAACACCATTTGTTGAAGAGACTCTGCTTTCCCCATGTAATAGTCTGGGCCCCTTTGTCAAAGATTAGATGTCCATACATGTGGGGCCTCATTTCTGGGCTCTCAATTCTATTCCACTGGTCAGTGTGTCTGTTCATGTTCCAGTACCAAGCAGTTTTGATGACAATGGCCCTGTAATACAGTTTGAGATGTGGGAGTGTGATGCCTCCGGTTCTGTTCTTTTTTCTCAAGATTGTTTTGGCAATTCTAGGTCTTTTCTGGTTCCAGATAAACATTTGTAGCATTTTTTCTATTCTCCTAAAAAATGTGCTTGGGATCTTGATGGGGATAGCATTAAATTTGTAGATGGCTCTGGGTAATATATTCATTTTGATGATGTTAATTCTTCCAACCCATGAACACCTTTGCTGCAGTTTTTATGAGATGTTCGTGAAATGACAGAGTACGATCGAGAGTAACGCCAAGATAGACTGGCTGGGCTTCATGCCGGATTCTCGTATCGCCAAGCTGCACATTAAGCTCACGCGAGGCCGAGGCATGGTGTAGATGGAAAACAGATGATACCGTTTTTGCAGTGCTAGGGATTAGTCGCCATTTTTTACAGTAATCAGATATCAGAGACATGTCTTTCGTGAGTGTTTCCTCGAGGATGTCGAACTTGGATGCCTGAGTTGCACAGCAAATGTCATTGGTGTAGATGAACTTCCTTGAAGAAGTTTCTGGGAGGTCATTGATGTAAATATTAAATAGCGTAGGAGCCAGAACAGAGGCCTGGGGGAGGCCACTTGAGACAAATCTCCATCTGCTAGACTTGTCACCCAGATGCACCCGGAATCTTCTGTTTTGGAGAAGAAACGATATAGTGTTGGCCACCCATGGAGGCAGGCATCTTGAGATCCTGACTAGGAGACCACGGTGCCAGACCGTGTCATAGGCTGCTGTGAGATCAACAAAGACAGCACCTATCTTTAAATTCTTCTGGAATCCATTTTCAATGTAAGTTGAGAGGGCCAGGGCTTGTTTGCAGGTAGATCTTCCTGGGTGGAAACCAGCCTGGGCGGGTGATAGGAATTTCTCTGTAAAATGAGAAATACGTGACAGAAGCAGTCTCTCAAGGCGTTTGTAACACACGGAGAGGAGAGAAATTGGTCTATAGCTGGCGGCCAGTGTTGGGTCTTTCTTTGGTTTCAAAACCGCTATAATCTTCGCACGACGTCAAACTTTGGGCATAGACTCAGATTCCAAGATGTGGGACAGGAATGAAACGAGCCACTTCTTTAACCCTCTTCAAAGCGTCTTCCAGTTCAGACAGTGTAAAGGGAGAGAGTTTTGGAGATGGACAAGATAACCGGAAGTGGGATGACCACTCATGGGAAATTTCTCTTTTCCAGACTGGGTCGATCTTAGCACGACCAACTTGAGTTAGGTGACTGGCCACTGAGTTTGGAGAGACGGGAGGATGGGAGACGGGAGGGGGTTGGCTACTGGCACCCAGTCTGTGAAGAAGCTTCCAGGCCTTCCTACTTTAGTGGGTGAAGTTCAGACTTTCCGTGAGTTGTTGCCAGTGGGCTTGGCGTGTTACATCCAGGGAGGCAATGAGATGGTCAACCACATCTGGGTCGCCCGACTCATCATACTGCTTTAGTAGTTGCTCACATTCAGCATCAAGACAAGGCGTATAGTTAGCACGTCTCCCACGAAGAGTGGCTTGGGAAGCTGCTTTGAAGATGGCTTGGCGGAAGCGCCTGTAGGAATCTTCAGAGGGGATAGAGTTAATTGGAATTGCAGGAATAGATTTGTTGGTAAGATCACTGAACAGATGCCAGTTTGCTTTCCGAAAGTTCCATCTTAGTTTCTCTGAGCACAGAATCAGTGGGAGCTGGAGACCAATGTGGATGATAGCTGGGCTGTGATGACTGTGCGGGAAGATCTTGAGAACTTGTCTCGTAGCGGGAAAGGCTTGGCCGTTGACTGTGTTAATCCAGCACAGGTCGGGTGACGAGTCTTTATTCTATCTAGCACTGTAAAAAGAGCCTGGCTGTTTGGGATCATATAATAGGGAGAGGTCATTCGCTGAAGCCCAGTCGGCTAAGATAGAGCCGTCAGCACGAGTGGAGGAATATCCCCAGTCTTGGTGATGACTATTAAAGTCTCCAACGTAAATGGCTGGGTGATTCGGGCTAGGCAGGACCTCATTATCCCATGAGGCACTGGGAGGCTTATATATGTTGACAAGCTGAGTAGTTCCAATGGTAATGGAGTCATAGAAGGTCGAAGAGGCCGTATGGTAAACGTCCGCAAGACACGATTTGGCGTAGATGGCTCGGCCGTGTTTAGGATGGAGATTATAGCATATTAAATCGAATCCACTGATGGTGAATTGAGCAGCTTCATCGACTGCTATATGTGTTTCTTGTAGGCAGATAACATCTGCCTGATGCTGTATCGCCAATTGACCGATAAGAACGCGTTTGGCAAAGGACAGCCCCTCAACATTAAGTTGGAGGACTCGAAGAGCAGGACCAACAGCTTGAAAGCTGTCAGGAGCTGCTTATTGCTGGCTTTGAAAGTGACTGGGATCCATGTGGATTCAGTCGGCTAGGAAGGATCGTCAGTTTCCCCAATGAATGGGTACTCACGAGATGCACCACGGGAAGGTCGATCCAATGCATCCCAAATAATAACAATAATTCTGTCTATTTCCTCTCATACTGGGGTCAAAATAGGTTTGGTATAACTCTCTGCTCCTCTTACCCCTGGTTTTTTCAAATTCATGTCACTCATTTTTTTTTTTAAGGCACTTCTTGTTTCTTATAAAGTAAAAAAGAAACATATTTTGAATTTAACACTGATTAGCTTTTCTCCACCTCTTCTTTAGATGAAGATAGAATAGGGATCCGCTTTGCTTAGAAGCAGTTCAGGGTGCACAGAGGAAGAGTTGGGAAGTGCAGGGTTATGAGGAAGAGAGCAGATCTTATTTTTTTTTTTTAAGATTTTATTTATTTATTAATGAGAAAGATAGGAGGAGAGAGAAAGAACCAGACATCACTCTGGCACATGTGCTGTGGGGAATCGAATTCAGGACCTCATGCTTGAGAGTCCAAAGCTTTATCACTGCGCCGCCTCCCAGACCACAAGAGAGAAGATCTTGATGAGTATGCTTTTCTTGTCCCTGGGGAGCTTGTGGGAACAACAGTCATATGCTTGGAGGGAGGACTTTCAGGAGTGATATGGCAAACATTTGCTGGGAGGGAGGAGGTCATAAGCATAGTAATGGAATTAGGAATGCAAAATATTAGTTATGGAATAACAGGCTGCTCAGTTGCTAAGGGAGCCTAAAAATAGGGAGAAGTGGCTGGCAGGGAGGGGCAGGGAGCCGTGGATGTTCCCCTGCTTCAGTGGGCAACTCAGGTCTGACAATGGCTTGGTAGGGCAGAGCTGCTTTCTGTGGCTGTAACATAAAAAGATCAAATGGGTACATAGTTTTTAAAGATTTGTTTTATTATTTTATTTATTTATTCATTTACTGGATTGAGACAGAAAACAAGTGAGATGGAAAGGGGAATGAGAGAGAGAGAGAGAGAGAGAGAGAAACCTGCAGCACTGCTTCCGCATTTGTGAAACTTCTCCCCTGCAGGTGGGGACCAGGGAATTGAACTTTGGATCCTTATGTATGGTAAAATGTGTGCTCAACCATGTGTGCCACCACTCTACCCCTGCTTAATTTTATTTATTACTTATGAGAAAGAGAGAGAGAGAGTAATTCAGAGAGAAAGAAAGAGGCATTCCAAACCACCACTCTTGATACACGTGCTGGGGAACCTGAGGCATGCAAGTCAGGTGCTCTATTTCCCCACCACTCCAAGTGGAGAGGAACAGGCTGAGGAAACTTATTTTGGAGTAAAATAGTTTTTATTCTTTCACCTGGTCAAGCTGACCTTTCTATTCTGATGAATTTTTGTCTGATGAGTCCTGGAAAATGTTTAAAACAGATTTTACTGCATATCACATAAATGGACAAGCTCCTTAGAGAATAATGTATAGGAAGCCTCTATCAATGCTTTGCTATTTGTTTCCTCTAAGAGAAGTTCTACTGGCAACTGTGACTCTCTCACCTGTTCTTTCCTGCCTGGTGGGGTTCAGAACTGTCTTTAATATTTCTATAACAAAAGGTTTAAAAAGTTTTAAAGTTTTTAAAATAGCAAATGTAATTTATTTATTTATGTTTTTTGGGGGATTAATGGATTATAGTAGACGGCAAATGAAATTTATTTTTCAAAATATACTTCTTTTTTATTTATTAACATTATTTACTTATTTATTTGATAGAGACAGAGAAATTGAAAGGGGAGGGGAAGACAGAGAGGGAGACAGAGAGATAGCTGCAGCCATGCTCCACATCTTTTTTTTTTTAATTTCTTTATTGAGGGATTAATGGTTTACATTTGACAGTAAAATACAATGGTTTGTTCATGTATAACATTTTCCCCAGCTTTCCACATAACAATTCAACCCCCACTAGGTCTTCCTCAACCATCATGTTCCAGGACCTGAACCCTTCCCACCACCCCAGAGTCTTTTACTTTGGTGCAATACACCAACTCCAGTCCATGTTCTGCTTAGTGTTTTCTCTTCTTCTTCTTTTTTATTTTATTTATTCCTTTTGTTGCCCTTATTATTTTATTGTTGTAGTTATTACTATTGTTGTTGTTGCTAGATAGGACAGAAGAGGGAAAGACAAGGGGAGAGAAAGACACCTGCAGACCTGCTTCACCACCTGTGAAGGAACTCCTCTGCAGGTGGGGAGCCGGGGGCTTGAACTGGGATCCTTATGCTGGTCCTTGCGCTTTGCACCACGTGCGCTTAACACGCTGCACTACTGCCTGACTCCCAGTGTTTTCTCTTCTGATCTTGTTTTTCAACTTCTGTCTATGAGTGAGATCATTCCATATTCATCCTTCTCTTTCTGACTTACTTCACTTAACATGATTTCTTCAGGCTCCATCCAAGATGGGGTGAAGAAGGTGAATTCACCATTTTTAATAGTTGAGTAGTAATCCATTGTGTATATAGACCACAACTTACTCAGCCACTCATCTGTTGTTGGACACCTGGGTTGCTTCCAGGTTTTGGCTATTACAAATTGTGCTGCCAAGAACATATGTGTACACAGATCTTTTTGGATGGGTGTGTTGGGTTCCTTAGGATATATCCCTAGGAGAGGAATTGCATGCTCATAGGGTAGGTCTATTTTTAGCCTTCTGAGAGTTCTCCAGACTGCTCTCCACAGGGGTTGGACCAATTGACATCCCACCAGCAGTCCAGGAGTATTCCTTGTCCTCACAACATCTCCAGCATTTGTTGCTGCTATCTTTTCTGGTGTATGACATTCTCACAGAAGTGAAGAAGTATCTCATTGTTGTCCTTATTTGCATTTCTCTGACAATCAATGATGGAGCATTTTTTTATATGTTTGTTGGCATTTTGGACCTCTTCTGTGGTGAATATTCTGTTCATGTCCTTTCCCCATTTTTGGATGGGGTCATTTGTTTTCTTGTTGCTGAGTTTGGTGGACTCTTTATATATTTTAGTTACTAGCCTCTTATCTGATGTATGGCATGTAAAGATCTCCCATTCTGTGATGGGGTCTCTTTGTTTGGGTGGGAGTTTCTTTTGCTGTGCAGAATTTTTTATTTTTAAAAAAATTTTTTACCAGAGCACTGATCAGCTCTGATTTATGGTGGAGCCTCAGGTATGAGAATCTCTTTGTGCTATCTACCCCCAGCCTGTGCAGAAGTTTTTTTTAAAATTTTTTAAAATTTATTTATTTTTCCTTTTGTTGCCCTTGTTTTTATTGCTGTTGTAGTTATTATTGTTGTTATCACTGTTAGATAGGACAGAGAGAAATGGAGAGAGGAGGGGAAGGCAGAGAGGGGAGAGAAAAATAAACACCTGCAGACCTGCTTCAAGCTTGTGAAACTACTCCCCTGCGGGTGGGGAGCCGGGGGCTCAAACCGGGATCCTTATGTGGGTCCTTGTGCTTTGTGCCACGTGCGCTTAACCCACTGCGCTACCACCCGACTCCCACAGACACTTTTTAATTTTTTTTTAAAAATATTTATTTTATTTATTTATTCCCTTTTGTTGCCCTTGTTGTTTTATTGTTGTAGTTATTATTGTTGTTGTCGTCGTTGTTGGATAGGACAGAAAAAAATGGAGAGAGGAGGGGAAGACAGAGAGGAGGAGAGAAAGATAGACACCTGCAGACCTGCTTCACCGCCTGTGAAGCGACTCCCCTGCAGGTGGGGAGCCGGGGTTCGAACCGGGATCCTTATGCCGGTTCTTGTGCTTTGCGCCACCTGCGCTTAACCCGCTGCGCTACAGCCTGACTCCTGACATTTTTTAATTCGATGTAGTCCCATAGATTCATTTTCTTTGCAATTGGGTTTGTGTCATCAAAAAGCCCCAGGAGGTTTAGATGGAAAAGTGTTCCACCAATATTTTCCTCTAAGTAGTTGATAATTTCTGTTCTAAAAATCCAGGTCCTTGATCCATTTGGAGTTGACTTCTGTTTCTGGTGAGATAAAGTGGTTCAGTTTCATTCTTCTGCATGTTTCAACCCAATTTTTCCAACATTATTTGTTGAAGAGACTCCTCTTTTCCCATTTGATAGTCTGGGTACCTTTGTCAAAGATTAGATGTTCATAGGTGTGGGGGCTTACTTCTGGGCTCTCAATTCTATTTCACAGGTCAGTGCATCTATTCATGTTCAAGTACCAAGCAGGTTTGATTACAATGGCCCTATAATACAATTTAAGATCTTGGAATGTAATGCCTCCAGTTATTTTCTTTCTTCTCAAGATTCTTTAGGCAATTCTAGGTCTTTTCTGGTTCCAGATAAACATTTGTAGCTTTTGTTCTATTCTCAAAAAAAAAAAAAAAATTGGGTGGGATCTTGATGGGGATTGAATTAAATTTGCATATGTCTCTGGGTAGTATATTCATTTTGATGATGTTAATTCTTCCAACCCATGAACATGGGATATCTTTCCACTTCTTTGTGTCTTTTTCAGTTTCCTTGAATAGTGACTCGTAATTTTCAGTATACAAATCTTTCACTTCTTTGGTTAGGTTTATGCCTAGATATTTTATTGTTTTTGTGGATACAGTAAAATGAATTGATTTCTGCTTCTACTACCTTAGTTTTTGCATAAAGGAATGCTACTGACTTTTCTAAGTTAATTTTGTAGCTTGACACCTTACTTTACTGCCTGATAATTTCCAGAAGATTCCTCCTCAAATATAATGTAAATCCAGTAAGCCTTGCCTTTATTATTGTATAATTCTAGAAGTGTTGACATAGCATTATATTTGTCATTACAGTAAAAATATATGACAATTATATAATAGAAAAAATCTTCATATCCCTTTGTGTCAACCCTTTTCTATTCATCAACATTTACTGATATACTTTCTGTTCCCATAGTTCTGTGTTCTCTATAAAGTCATATAAATATATTCATATAGTATGTAGCATTTTATAATTTGTTTTGATTACTTAAAGGTTACATTAAAGATTCATCCATGTTGTATTGTGTTTCTTTCTTTCTTCTTCTTCTTTTTTTTATGTGATAACATTTTTTTTTACTGAGGAATTAATGTTTTACATTCAATAGTAAGTACAATAGTTTGTACATGCATAACATTCCCCAGTTTCCCATTTAACAATTAAGACCCCCACTAGGTCCTCTGAATCCTTCTTGGACTTGTATTCTCCCCACCCACCCACCCCAGAGTCTTTTACTTTGGTGCGATACACCAATCCCATTGCAGGTTCTACTTGTGTTTTCTTTTCTGATCTTGTTTTTCAACTTCTGCCTGAGAGTGAGATTATCCCATATTCATCCTTCTGTTTCTCACTTATTTCACTCAACATGATTTTTTCAAGGTCCATCCAAGATCGGCTGAAAATGGTGAAGTCATCATTTTTTACAGCTGAGTAGTATTCCATTATGTATATAGACCACAACTTGATCAGCTACTCATCTGTTGTTGAACACCTGGGTTGCTTCCAGGTTTTGGCTATTACAAATTGTGCTGCCAAGAACATATGTGTACACAGATCTTTTTGAATGGATGTGTTGGGTTCCTTAGGATATATCCCCAGGAGAGGAATTGCAGGGTCATAGGGGAAGTCCATTTCTAGCCTTTGGAGAGTTCTCCAGACTGTTCTCCACAGAGGTTCGACCAATTGACTTTCCCAACATCATGCAGGAGGGTTCCTTTGACCCCACACCCTCTCCAACATTTGCTGCTGTTACCTTTTCTGATGTATGACATTTTCACAGGAGTGAATTGGTATCTCGTTGTTGTCTTTATTTGCATTTCTCTGACAGTCAGAGACTTGGAACATTTTTACATGTGTTTCTTGGCCTATTGGATCTCTTCTGTGGTGAATATTCTGTCCATGTCCTCCCCCCATTTTTGGATGGGGTTATTTGTTGTCTTGTTGTTGAGTCTGGCAAGCTCTTTATATATGTTGGTTATTAAACTCTTGTCTGATGTATGGCATGTAAAGATCTTCTCCCATTCTGTGAGGGGTCTCTTGGTTTGGGTAGTGGTTTCTTTTGCTGTGAAGAAGCTTTTTAATTTGATGTAGTCCCATAGGTTTATACTTGCCTTAGTCTTCTTTGTAATTGGATTCGTTTCATTGAAGATGTCCTTAAAATTTATGCGGAAAAAAGTTCTGCTAATATTTTCTTCTAAGTATCTGATAGTTTGTGGTCTAACATCCAAGTCCTTGATCCACTTGGAATTTACTTTTGTATTTGGTGAAATATAGTGGTTCAGTTTCATTCTTCTGTATGTTTCAACCCATTGTTTCCAACACCATTTGTTGAAGAGACTCTGCTTTCCCCATTTAATAGTCTGAGCCCCTTTGTAAAAGATTAGATGTCCATAGGTGTGAGGGCTCACTTCTGGGCTCTCAATTCTATTCCACTGGTCAGTGTGTCTGTTTATGTTCCAGTACCAAGCAGTTTTGATTACAATGGCCCTATAATACAATTTGAGATCTGGAAGTGTGATGCCTCCACTTCTGTACTTTTTTCTCAAGATTGTTTTGGCAATTCTAGGTCTTTTCTGGTTCCAGATAAACATTTGTAGCATTTATTTTATTCTCCTAAAAAATGTGCTTGGGATCTTGATGGGGATAGCATTAAATTTGTAGATGGCTCTGGGTAGTATATTCATTTTGATGATGTTAATTCTACCAACCCATGAACTTGGGATATCTTTCCACTTCTTTGTGTCTTTTTCAATTTCCTTGAGTAGTGACTCATAATTTTCTTTTTTTTTTTAATTTATTTTTTATTGGGGAATTAATGTTTTACATTCAATAGTAAATACAATGGTTTGTTCATGCATAACATTTCCCAGTTTCCCATTAAACAATACAACCCCCACTATGTCATTTATCATCCTTCATGGACCTGTATTCTCCCCACCCACCCACTCCAGAATCTTTTACTTTGGTGTAATACTCCAATTTCATTTCAGGTTCGACTTGTGTTTTCGTTTCTGATCTTGTTTTTCAATTTCTGCCTGAGAGTGAGATCATCCCATATTCATCCTTCTGTTTCTGACTTATTTCACATAACATGAATTTTTCAAGGTCCATCCAAGATCGGCTGAAAATGGTGAAGTCATCATTTTTTCCAGCTGAGTAGTATTCCATTGTGTATATATACCACAACTTGCTCAGCCACTCATCTGTTGTTGGACACCTGGGTTGCTTCCAGGTTTTGGCTATTACAAATTGTGCTGCCAAGAACATATGTGTACACAGATCTTTTTGGATGGATGTGTTGGGTTCCTTAGGACATATCCCCAGGAGAGGAATTGCAGGGTCATAGGGTAGGTCCATTTCTAGCCTTCGGAGAGTTCTCCAGACTGTTCTCCACAGAGGTTGGACCAACTGACATTCCCACCAGCAGTGTAGGAAGGTTCCTTTAACCCCACACCCTCTCCAGCATTTGCTGCTGTTACCTTTTCTGATGTATGACATTCTCACAGGAGTGAAGTGATATCTCATTGTTGTCTTGATTTGCATTTCTCTGACAATCAGAGACTTGGAGCATTTTTTCATGTGTTTCTCAGCCTTTTGGATCTCTTCTGTGGTGAATATTCTGTCCAAGTCCTCCCCCCATTTTTGGATGGGGTTATTTGTTGTCTTGTTGTTGAGTCTGGCAAGCTCTTTATATATGTTGGTTATTAAACTCTTATCTGATGTATGGCATGTAAAGATCTTCTCCCATTCTGTGAGGAGTCTCTTGGTTTGGGTAGTCGTTTCTTTTGCTGTGAAGAAGCCTTTTAATTTGATGTAGTCCCATAGGTTTATACTTGCCTTAGTCTTCTTTGTAATTGGATTCGTTTCATTGAAAATGTCTTTAAAATTTATGCGGAAAAGAGTTCTGCCAATATTTTCCTCTAAGTATCTGATAGTTTGTTGTTGTTGAGCCAGATGTTGTGCGCGGCCGTGGGAAGAGAGAGACGGTCGGGAGCGAAGAGGAAACACAAATCTTTATTTGCGCTGGCACCTCAGAGTTGGGTGCTAGAGAAGCTGGTTGGGCCACGTGGAGGTAGTGAAAATGGCCGCCTTACACAGTAACCTTTCCTGCATCTGAACACTGGAGTGAAGCGCTGGCAAGAGAGTGAGGTGCCGAAAATGAAGGGTTTTTATAGGAGTAGCTTTCATGAGAATGGGAAGGGGGAGGAGTAACCATAGCACTCCAGGATAGGATGATAACTCTTGTGAGAATGGAAGGCGGGAGGAGTGACCAAAGCACTCCAGATATTGTGGGGATATAGACAATGTCCTGAGGGCATAACATGACTGAACAGGCACTCTGAGAATGTCCCAACTCTCGCGGGAACTAGCAGTAGCCTGAGGGGACAACATGGCGGATGTGACTGCATCGGCACAATTTCCCAGCAGTTTGTGGTCTAACATCCAAGTCCTTGATCCACTTGGAATTTACTTTTGTATTTGGTGAAATACAGTGATTCAGTTTCATTCTTCTGCATGTTTCAACCCATTGTTTGCAACACCATTTGTTGAAGAGACTCTGCTTTCCCCATGTAATAGTCTGGGCCCCTTTGTCAAAGATTAGATGTCCATAGGTGTGGAGGTTTACTTCTGGGCTCTCAATTCTATTCCACTGGTCAGTGTGTCTGTTCATGTTCCAGTACCAAGCAGTTTTGATGACAATGGCCCTGTAATACAGTTTGAGATGTGGGAGTGTGATGCCTCCGGTTCTGTTCTTTTTTCTCACAATTGCTTTGGCAATTCTAGGTCTTTTCTGGTTCCAGATAAACATTTGTAGCATTTTTTCTATTCTCCTAAAAATGTGCTTGGGATCTTGATGGGGATAGCATTAAATTTGTAGATGGCTCTGGGTAATATATTCATTTTGATGATGTTAATTCTTCCAACCCATGAACATGGAATAGCTTTCCACTTCTTTGTGTCTTTTTCAATTTCTTTGAGTAGTGACTCATAATTTTCAGTATACAAGTCTTTCACTTCTTTGGCTAGGTTTACTCCTAGATTTTTTATTGTTTTTGTTGCTATAGTAAAAGGAATTGATTTATGGATTTTAATTTCTTCTAACTTAGTGTTTGCATAGAGTAATGCCACTGACTTTTGAATGTTAATTTTTAGCCTGACACCTTACTGTACTGCCTGATGATTTCTAAAAGCTTCTTGCTGGATTCCTTAGGTTTTTCCATGTATACTATCATGTCCTCTGCAAATAGGGAGAGTTTGACTTCTTCTCTTCCAATATGTATCCCTTTAATTGCTTGCTCCTGCCTGATTGCTATGGCAAGAACTTCCAACTATGTTGAATAGTAATGGTGACAGTGGGCAGCCCTGTCTAGTACCTGATCTGAGTGGAAATGCTTCCAGTTTTTCACCATTGAGTATGATGTTGGCTGTAAGTCTGCTACATATAGACTCCACTATCTTCAGGAATTTTTCATCTATTCCCATTTTTTGTAGTGTTTTGATCATAAAGGAATGTTGTATTTTGTCAAAAGCTTTCTCTGCATCTATTGATATGACCTTGTGGTTTTTGGTCTTGCTTTTGTTGATGTGGTGGATCACATTGATTGATTTACATATATTAAACCAAACTTTCATGCCTGGGATAAACCCCACTTGGTCATGATGAACAATCTTTTTAATACACTGCTGTATCCGGTTGGCTAGCATTTTGTTCAGTATTTTAGCATCTATGTTCATCAGAGATATAGGCCTGTAGTTTTCTTTTTTGGTTGTGTCCCTGTCTGCTTTTGGTATCAGAGTGATGTTAGCTTCATAGAAGCTGGCAGGGAGTATTCCAGTGTCTTCAATCTTCTGGAAGACTTTTAAAAGTAGAGGTATTAGTTCTTCCTTGAAGGTTTTGTAGAATTCACTTGTAAAACCATCTGGTCCAGGACTTTTATTTTTGGGGAGATTTTTGATAACTGTTTCAATTTCATTGGCTGTGATGGGCCTGTTCATGTTATCCCCTTCCTCTTTACTTAGTTTTGGAAGTTGGTAGGTATCTAGGAAATCGTCCATTTCTTCCAGGTTCTCTTGCTTGGTGGCATATAGTTGTTCATAGAAGCCTCGCATGATATGTTGAATTTCTGTGGTGTCTGTTGTGATATCACCTCCTTCACTTAGTGTCTGATTTATTTGGGTCTTCTCCCTTTTTTGTTTTGTGAGTCTGGCTAAAGGTTTGTCAATTTTGTTCACTCTTTCGAAGAACCAACATTTACTTTCGTTGATCTTTTGTATGGTTTTCTTATTCTCAATGTTATTTATTTCTGCCCTAACTTTAGTGATTTCTGTCCTTCTGGTTGCTTTAGGGTTCCTTTGTTGTTCTTCTTCTAGGTCTTTAAGATGTGCAATCAGGCTGTTTATTTGTGCTTTTTCTTGTTTCCTAATGTGTGCTTGTATAGCTATGAACTTCCCTCTCAGTACTGCCTTAGTTATGTCCCAAATATTTTGATAGCTGTGTCTTCATTTTCATTGAACTCTAGAAACATTTTGATTTCTTCCTTGATTTCCTCTTTGACCCAGAAGTTGTTAAGAAGTGTACTGTTGAGCTTCCACATTTTGGGACTATTGCTAATCTTTTGTTGATTGTTAAGTGTTAATTTAATTCCACTGTGGTCTGAGAAGATGCTTGGGATGATTTCAATGCTTTTGAGTTTGCTGGTGCTGTCTTTGTGGCCTAACATATGGCCTATCCTTGAGAATGACCCATGTGGACTTGAGTAAAATGTGTATTCCAGTTTCTTAGGATGAATGACTCTGAAAATGTCCAATATTTCTAGTTTATCTATCTCTCCATTTAGCTCCCTTATGCCTTTATTGATTTTCTGCCTGGATGATCTGTCAAGTTGAGAGAGTGGGGTGTTGAAGTCCTCTACTATGACTGTGTTGCTGTTAATATATTGCTGTAGCTCTTTCAGTAGAAGTTTGATGTATTTAGATGGCTTCTTATTGGGTGCATAGATGTGAATAATTGTTAAGTCCTCTTGATTGACTGATCCTCTGAGCATTAAGTAGTGTCCATTCCTATCTTTTTTAATCTTATCTATTTTAAAGTCTATCATGTCAGATATGAGAATAGCTGTTCCTGCCCTTTTTTGTGGGCCATTGGCTTGTACGATAGTTTTCCATTCTTTCACTTTAAGTCTGTGTTTGTCTTGTTGAGTTAGGTGGGTTTCCTGTATAGAGCATATTGTTGGGTTGTATTTTCTGATCCATCTTCCTACTCTGTGTCTTTTAATAGGTGAATTCAGGCCATTGACATTTATTGATATCAAAGATTGAAGATATTTTAACACCATTCTTGTAGAGTTTTAGAGTGTTCTGATATATGTGTTATTTATGACGGTCTGACTTTATAGAAAACCTTTCAGAACTTCTTTCAGGGCAGGCTTGGTAATAGTTGATTCCTTCAGCTGTTGCTTGTCTGAGAAGGTTTTGATGCCTCCATCTAGTCTGAATGACAGTCTAGCAGGATATAGAATTCTTTCTTGAAAACCTTTCTCATTGAACACTCGACAGCTATCTTGCCATTCTCTTCTGGCCTGTAGTATTTGTGTGGAGAAGTTTGCTGCTAATCTTATGGGTTTCCCTCTGTAGGTGACTCTGTTTTTCTCTTGCAGCCTTCAGGATCCTTTCTTTATCCTTATTCCTTTTCATTCTAAATATGATGTGTCTTTGTGTCTTTAAGTTTGGGTTAATTCTGTTTGGGACCCTCTGGTCTTCTTGAATCTTTATGTCTTTGATGTTGTCTAGACTCAAGAAGTTTTCAGCTATTATGGCCTGAAGAATGCTTTTGTCCTTTCCCTCTCTTTCTTCCTCTGGTAAGCCAATAATGTGTATATTGTTTCTTTTGAAGTCATCCCATACGTCTCTGTTGTTGTTTTCAGCATCTCTTAATCTCTTTTTGAGATGTCTTACTTCTTTTTTAGTTGTCTCTAATTCATCCTCGATGTTGCTAATTCTGTCTTCAGCCTCATTGATTCTATTCTCTCTGCCCTCTACTATTTTCTGGAGTTCATCTATTTTGTTTCCCTGTTCTGATACTGTTTTAGCTTGTTCAGCTAGTTGTGTTCTTAGCTCAGCTATTTCAGCTTTCAGCTCTCTAATAACCTTGAGATAGTTAGTGTTTTCTTCCATATTCTCATTTGTTGTTCCTGTATTTCTGATTACAATTCATTCAAACTCTTTACTCACTCCTGTGATTATCTCCTTAGCTAATGTTAGGATGTTGAACTCGTTATTTTGTGCTTCATCTTTTGGGGGGCTTTTAGCTGGACTATTGTCCTGGTTCGTTTCTCCAATATTTCTTCTTGTTGGTTTACCCATTTTATATATTATGCTATGAGTTCCCTCTCTTAGTACTTTTCAAATTACTGATCACTATTTCCTGGATTGACTTGTGTCTAAGTAAGGTAATTAAAGGGTTCACAGTTCTTCTTCTTCTAGCATTTGCCCTTCTTCCATAGCCAGTCAACAGCATCAGGTTGAGCCTGATGTAAAGTTTCGAGACCTCTTTTGAATCTGGAGAGGTGGCAGTCATTGACTATGTGGGTCATAGTCTGTCTGTAGCCGCAGGGGCAGTTCGGGTCGTTGCTGGCTCCCCAGTGATGGAACATAGCGGTGCACCGGCCATGGCCTGTTCGATAGCGATTGAGGAGGGCCCAATCATAACGTGCTAGGTCAAAGCCGGGTTGACGCTTGCAGGGGTCTGTGATGAGGTGTTTGTTCTTTACCTCAGCTGACTGCCAACTCTGTTTCCAAGAGACTGGAACAGAGAAGTTCAGTGTAGGCGTAGGGGACCAGATTGGGTGACGAGACGTCAAGCGTTGAACAGGGTGGGCGAAGATATCCGCGTATATTGGCAGGTCCGGTCGAGCGTAGACGTGGGAAATGAACTTAGATGATGCCGCATCCCAACGAATATCTGGCAGGGCGATGTTGCTAAGAACTGGCAGCCATGGAACCGGGGTGGAACGGATGGTTCCAGAAATTATCCTCATGGAGGAATATAATTTGGAATCGACCAAGTGGGCATGGGGGCTATGGAACCATACTGGGGCACAGTATTCTGCAGTGGAATAGCATAATGCCAGAGATGATGATCGTAGTGTGGAAGCGCTCGCGCCCCATGGGGAGCTGGCCAGTCTTGCAATGATGTTATTCCTCGCGCCCACCTTTGCTGCAGTTTTTATGAGATGTTCGTGAAATGACAGAGTGCGATCGAGAGTAACGCCAAGAAAGGCTGGCTGGGCTTCATGCCCGATTCTCGTATCGCCAAGCTGCACATTAAGCTCACGCGAGGCCGAGGCATGGTGTAGATGGAAAACAGATGATACCGTTTTTTGCAGTGCTAGGGATTAGTCACCATTTTTTACAGTAATCAGATATCAGAGACATGTCTTTTGTGAGTGTTTCCTCGAGGATGTCGAACTTGGATGCCTGAGTTGCACAGCAGATGTCATCGGCGTAGATGAGCTTCCTTGAAGAAGTTTCTGGGAGGTCATTGATGTAAATATTAAATAGCGTAGGAGCCAGAACAGAGCCCTAGGGGAGGCCACTGAGACAAGTCTCCATCTGCTAGACTTGTCACCCAGATGCACCCGGAATCTTCTGTTTTGGAGAAGAAACGATATAGTGTTGGCCACCCATGGAGGCAGGCATCTTGAGATCTTGACTAGGAGACCACGGTGCCAGACCGTGTCATAGGCTGCTGTAAGATCAACAAAGACAGCACCCGTCTTTAAATTCTTCTGGAATCCATTTTCAATGTAAGTTGAGAGGGCCAGGGCTTGTTCGCAGGTAGATCTTCCTGGGCGGAAACCAGCCTGGGCGGATGATAGGAATTTCTCTGTAAGATGAGAAATACGTGACAGAAGCAGCCTCTCAAGGAGTTTGTAACACATGGAGAGGAGAGAAATTGGTCTATAGCTGGCGGCCAGTGTTGGGTCTTTCTTTGGTTTCAAAACCACTATAATCTTCGCACGACGTCAAACTTTGGGCATAGACTCAGATTCCAAGATGTGGGACAGGAATGAAGCGAGCCACTTCTTTGCCGTGGGACCCAGGTTAAGAATGAGTTCTGGGGTGATGTTATCATAGCCAGCAGCTGTTCCCGGTTTAACCCTCTTCAAAGCGTCTTCCAGTTCAGACAGTGTAAAGGGAGAGAGTTTTGGAGATGGACAAGATAACCGGAAGTGGGATGACCATTCATGGGAAATTTCTCTTTTCCAGACTGGGTCGATCTTAGCACGACCAACTTGTGTTAGGTGACTGGCCACTGAGTTTGGAGAGACGGGAGGATGGGAGACGGGAGGGGGTTGGCTACCGGCACCCAGTCTGTGAAGAAGCTTCCAGGCCTTCCTACTTGAGTGGGTGAAGTTCAGACTTGAGTTGTTGCCAGCGGGCTTGGCGTGCTGCATCCAGGGAGGCAATGAGATGGTCGGCCACATCTGGGTCGCCCGACTCATCATACTGCTTTAGAAGTTGCTCGCATTCAGCATCAAGACAAGGTGTATAGTTAGCACGTCTCCCACGAGGAATGGCTTGGGTTCACAGTGGTGGAAGTTAACAGTTGTTTCAATAGTATTTTAATCACTGAGTTGGAGCTCAGTGATTTAAAAGCCTCTCTCTCTTTTTTTTTTTTTCCTTCTCTTTACACTATGGGAGCCTGATTATTTCTAACTATAAGTAGGCTTCTTAATCACCAACTCCTAACCAAGAGATAAGGCAGGGTGTGGCAGAGATAGTCCAGTGGTTATGCAAAGAGACTATCACAGCCCCACAGCTATGCCACCGAGGTATAGGTCTTCTCCTGAATTTCCTGGTTAAATCTCTGTCCCCAGGTGTCCCTCCCTGCTGCTCCAGATTCTGAGGGTAGTAGCAATGGAGACTCAGAGTTGCATTTGGTGAGTCTCTGGGGTGTCCTCTCCTCCCTTCAGCTGTCCCCTTGTTGGTGGAACAGACTGGAGGTGGTGTCTCAACTGATAGACCATTGGACTGTTACCAGCCACTTAGTCTCTCCCTAGGCTCCTCTCTGTCACCAGCCACGTGTGTTTGCACTCACCGGTGATTTGGTTGGTTCTTGTAGTTGTTCTAGTCCCGTCTTGTTTCAGTCTCAGGTGGTCTCCTTTGGTATTCCTAGTTGATCCTGGAGAGGAGAGGAGAGAAACAGATCTGCTGCTGCTCGTAGCCCCACCTCCGGAAGTCTCACCTCTTCTTCTTCTTCTTTTTAAAATTGATTTAATAATGATGACAAGATTGCAGGATAAGAGGGGCACAACTCCACACAATTTCCACTAGCAATGTTCCACATCCCAACCCCTCCATTGGAAGCCTTCCCACTCTTCATCCCTCTGGGAGCATGGACCCAGAATCACCATGGAGTGTAGAAGGTGGAAGGTCTGGCCTCTGTAATGGCTTCACCTCTGGACATGGGCATTGGTAGGTTGATCCATACTACTAGCCTGTTTCCATCTCTCCCTAGTAGGGCAGGACTCTGGAGAGATGGGGGTTCCAGGACACAATGGTGAAGTTGTCTTCTCAGGGAAGCCAGGCTGACATCATGGTAGCATCTGCAAGATGTGGGGACAACTCCATGGCTCCATTGTCCTTTTCAGCAGTCCTTTGCCAGCCTATGGATGGGCTATAACATTCTGCTGTGGTTCCACTTTGACTCCTCCTGTATACTTCCTCCACCTCCACCACTGGCCTAGAAATGCTGCTTTCACCTGGAATTCTCAGGGTTAAAGCAGCCTTTTTGCAGAGAGTATGCCAGGTATTGTCTTCAAGCTACTATCCTGGCTCCGCCCTATGCATCATGTTTCTATAGTTTGCATTTTTTTTTACATATTGCTGCACAATACTTCATTGTATGTATATACTAGATTTTGTTCATCATTCCCCAGTTAATGGATTACACTACACTGAGTTGTATTTCCCCAAATGCTTATGCTGTGAAACTAACCTCCAATGTAAATAACTATATTTGAATTACAGCCTTTAGGAGGTCACTAAAGATACATCACCAGAAAAGTGTGATTCTAATCAGAGAAGACTGGTTCCCTTAAAGAAGAGGAAATATACAGAGTTCTCTCCATAGACACTGAGGGCAGGTCATGTGAACACTCACTGAAAAAGCAATGAAGTAGCTGTATGTAAGCCAAAAGAGAGTCCTCACTGGAATCTGAATTGAGTGGCATAAGAGTTTAGGTTTCCTAGCCTCCAGAATGTGAGAAAATAAATTTGTATTGTTTAAATTACCCTATTTATGATGGTTTCTTATGGCAATCTATGAAAATGAATACAAGGACATGAGCTGTTTTTATTTTTGTGATTATGAATAAAGTTGTTAAATTCTGGAATACATAAACTTTTGATTTCTGAGTTATTTTTTATTTTTCTTGTGAATAAAAAAATGTAAAAAGCAAGTTTGCAGTAAATTCTGTAGATGCATTTACTCAGCATGTGTTTCTACTTTATATGTTGTAGAGATGAAAGGTGAAAATGACATACCCTTGAAACTAGGGCTCCAGATAAGAATCAGATATACCCAAAAGATAAGCTTTTATAAGATTTGAATTTGGAAGTAAGTTATGAGAAGTTGCAGGGAGGTTATCCACTTTGCTGATGAGAAGATAACAGCTGATTCTTGGGTTGCATCTCACACAAAATTTCCCTCTTGCCAAAAATTAGGGCTGTGGTTCTAGTTTCTGCTATCTGGACTGAAACTTAGTTGGCTACACCTGCAACCTGCAGTGAAGTAAACAAATCTCTTACCCTCCACTGTTCGCATCCATTTCCTGAGAGAGGAAGAATTGGCAATTCCTTTGGGCATTGGTGAGTTGGGAGGTCAGCAGGGTATAGAATGCAAGAATTTGGGGGCTGGGCGGTAGCGCAGCGGGTTAAACACACGTGGCACAAAATGCAAGGACCTGCTAAGGACCCGGGTTCAAGCCCCCTGCTCCCCACCTGCAGGAAAGCCGCTTCACAGGTGGTGAAGCAGGTCTGCAGGTGTCTATCTTTCTCTCCCCCTCTCCGTCTTCCCTTCTTCTCTCAATTTCTCTCTGTCCTATCCAACAACAGCAACAACAATAATTTTAACAACAACAACAATAAACAACAAGTGCAACAAAAGGGAAAAGGTGGCCTCCAGGAGCAGTGGATTTGTGGTGCAGGCATCAAGCCCCAGAAATAACCCTGGAGGCAAAAAAAAAAAAAAGAATGCAAGAATTTGCATTTAAAATTCTTTCCATGTGTGAGAATCTAAATCCTTGTTGTAATGACCTTCCTGTATAAACTACCTTGAGATTTTCTATTATCAGCGCCTGTATTTGGACTGATTGAACATAATGGTTTTCACTTAGTTTTCCAGTTACCTAGTTCTGCCATCCACGACAATCACTATGATAAGTTTCCTACATATCATTCCAGAGGTCTTTTGCTTTCCTTTTATATATATTTGGATAGAGACAGAGAGAAACTGAGAGGGGAAGGAGAGAGAGGTATAGAGAGATACCTGCAGCACTTCTTCACTGTTTTCAGAGCTTTCCTTCTATAGGTGGGGGATCAGAGGCTTGAACACAGGACCTTACACACTGTAATGTGTACATTCAACTTGTTACACCACCACAGGGCTTCCAGAGTCTTTTCTATGAACTTATAATTAGAATCAAATATAATTTTGCTTTCACCCGCTTTAAATTATGACTTCATAGAGATAGAGATAGATACCTCTAGCACAGGAGGTAGCAGGGATCAAATGAAGGACCACCAACATGCAAATCCTGTGTTCTACCACCAGTCACCTTCCTGACTTTGTGCTCTCCTCTTTTAAGATAGAAATCGGGAGTCTGGCAGTAGAGCAGGGGATTAAGCACAGGTTGCGCAAAGCGCAAGAACTGGCCTAATGATCCGGTTCGAGCCCCCGCCTCCCTACCTGCAGGGGAGTCTCTTCACAAGCAGTGAAGCAGGTCTTCAGGTGTCTTTCTCCTCCCCTCTCTGTCTTCCCCTTTTTTCTCTGTCCTATTCAACAACGATAACATTAATAACTACAACAATAAAACAAGGGCAACAAAAGAGAATAAATAAATAAATAAATAAATATTTTTTTAAAAAGATAGCAATCAGAACACATCATGCAGACTCTTTTGCCTCAACTTAAAAAAAAAACAAAAACTATAGTGTAGCTTAAAAATCTTTCTCTTGTGGTCTGGGAGGTGGCTCAGTGGATAAAGCATCAGACTCTCAAGCATGAGGTCCTGAGTTCAATGCCCCATAGCATATGTACCAGGGTAATGCCTAGCTCTTTCTCTCTCCTCCTATGTTTCTCATTAATAAATAAATAAAATTAAAAAAAAATCTTTCTCTTGGTTGGGGGGGGGGTGGATGTGGGGGTGGGTGTATGGGTAGATAGCACAATGATTATGCAAACAGACTCTCATGCCTGAGGCTCTATAGTCCCAAATTCAACCCCCCACACCACCATAAGCCAGGGTTGAGCAGTGCTCTGGTTAAAAACCAACCAAACAAAAACAAACAAAAAACAAAAAACACCTTTCCCTTATCTGTTGAAAAGAGTTTCCTAATTCTCCTTTATAGTTTACTGCATTGTGGATGTACCATAATTTATGTAACAAATCCTTTATGGTAGAAATTTATTTCCAATAGTTTTTTTTTTAATTTCTTTATTGGGGAATTAATGTTTTACACTCAACAGTAAATACAATAGTTTGTACATGCATTTCACAGTTTTCCATATAACAATACAATCCCATTTTAGGTCCTCTGTCACCTTCTTGGACCTGTGTTCTCCACCGCCCCCCCCCCCCCCAGAGTCTTTTACTTTGGTGCAATACACCAAAGTTTTTTTTTAAATTACCAATAGTGCTGCTGTAAATAATTAACCATATTTACATATATATTGGCATTATCTACAAATTCCTAGAAATGGAATTGTCAGGGAAGGAAATATGAAAAATTATAATTTTGACATTGCCAAACTCACCCTATTTCACAGAAAGTTTTCCTATTTATCTTTCCCTCAGTAAATGTTTTTGCCACTCTAATAGGTACAAAATATTATGTCACTGTAAGCTATCTCCTTTGTCCTTTTTTTCCTATTGGGCTTTTCCCCCCCTTCACTTCTATTTATAACAATTGCATTAAATTAATTCCTTCTTCGTGATATGTGTTGCAAATTTTTTTTTTTTAAGTTTACTGTTGACTGTGTTTATGGTGATTTGGTATATGTTAAAACTACTTTATATTTTTGTGTCATAGTTTATAAAAGAACCTGCTCTTCTGAAACATGTTTCTCTCTTTCTGTTGCTCTCTTATTTTAAAAGTAAACATTCACTTATTTAATGCATTTGGAATTTATCCTTTAGTTAGAGGAAAGGTATGGATTTGATGAGAATCCATTCTCTATGGGTCTCTCAAATTTCGGTATATCCCATGACAGCTTTTGTTCTGAACTAACTTTTCAAGGGTGTTTATGTAGTAATCAGCCTTGGGAGATAGAGGTGGAGATAGAGATGGTGTCTGCCTCCAGGTCGAAGGGCAGAATTGTTTAGTGTCCAGGATAATAAAGATAATGTTTCCTTCTGGGTAGGCTTCATAGCAGACCCGTTATATGGTGGAGGGCTTTCTAAGGTCAGAGCTCCTCTATGTATTTAGCATCTACCTGAACCAACCTTTCTCAAGGACCAAGGGGGAACTAATGCAATTAGAGAGCTCATGCTTCCTGCTGTGACATGAGTAATAAAATCCCTTGTCTCTGACTCACTATCTCATGTCTCTGAGAGCATCTCTGAAAATGTAGTAAACTAATTTATTATTTTGCAAACAGGGTAAAATCTTATATTCTCACAGCTCTTGACAGGATCTACCTCTGTTTTTTTCCAGATGACCATACTATGACACCATCATTTATTTTTTAAGTAGTTTCTCCTTTCCCAGCTGATTCTAGTACAGTTTTGTTGTGTGCTAAATTCTTGTATTTTGTATTATTTCTGAGCTTATGTTCCATTCTATTCATCTGTTTATGTATACACTAATCACACTGTCTGTCTGTCTACCTACCTACCTATCTACCTACCTACCTCTCTATCTAGTCTATGACCAGAGTACTAGAGCTTTCTCCAGTCTGTTGGGGTATGGTAAATCAGGCTCATTATCCAGGGGGAACTACTTCAATGTCTCAAAATTCATTTCATTAAGGAAACTGTAGATGAAATACTAGAATGAGAAAAGAAGACAACTAATCTTGTAAATGTCCAAATACTGCTAATTATGCTCTGAATTACTACTTTTTAAAGAGTGGTTCTACCAAAATCAGTGCTGTAGCATTAATTTTCAATTCCTTCTCTCTACCAAAGGGGAGTAAAGAACTCAGTTCCTCTGTGAAGGGCTTTGGGGAGTATTTGTCTTGCAGAACAGTGTTTCCTAGACCAAAAAAATAGGGTCATCTGATCAGAATTCCCTGGGGTGATTACTAAAAGGCAAGTTTTGGTGGTGCAAAGTGCAAGGGCCGGTTTAAGGATCCCGGTTTGAGCCATGGCTCCCCACCTTCAGGGGAGTCACTTCACAATCGGTGAAGCAGGTCTGTAGGTGTCTGTCTTTCTCTCCCCCTCTCTGTTTTCCCTTCCTCTCTCCATTTCTCTCTGTCCTATCCAACAACGAAATCATCATCAACAACAAAAATAACTACAACAACAATAAAAAAACAAGGGCAATAAAAGGGCACAAATAAATAAATAAAAACCTAAAATTAAAAAAAAAAAAAGCAAGTTTCATGCCTTCCCTGCAGTGAAGCTATGATACTTGGGTTTCTTTTAAAGTCAGATAATTCTGATGCAGATAGTCCTAGGACTTCAAAGTTTTTTTAAAAATTTATTTTCCCTTTTGTTGCCCTTGTTCTTTTTTTTTTATTGTTGTTGTAGTTATTACTGTTGTTGTTATTGATGCCATTGTTGTTAGATAGGATAGAGAGGAATGGAGAGAGGAAAGGAAGGTAGAGAGGGGGAGACCTGTTTCACTATCTGTGAAGCGACTCCCTTGCAGGTGGGAAGCTAGGGGCTTGAACTGGGATCCTTACGTGGTCCTTGTGCTTGCACCACGTGCCCTCAGCCTGCTGCACTACTACCCAATTCTCAGTCCTAGGACTTTATTTTCAAGAACAATACACATGCAAATTGTGGTTATTTATTTCAATACTTTTATGTAAAGAAAACCAGACAACTTGAAATGACTGAAACAAATTGGTCTAAAGGTAGACAACAGGTTTTCCAGAATCCATAGGTTTCTGTGCATAAAACCGTTTTGACAAATTCTAGATGTCAGGGATACTAAATAATGTGCATCCTTTCACACCTCTTCATGGGCTGAATACTAAAGAGAGAAAGTTCCTGTGGGCGTTACTATGAGGTATCACAAAAAGACAGCTGTCTCTGGCTTCTGACCAATAATCCACAGTGAAAAATGAATGTTTCATTACTTCTGAATAGTCTCCTTAACAATTTGGAAAGCAGAGCCCATCTCTCTGATGCTTGCTAAGCATTTTTGGCAAGTGATTTGAATACATTTATCTTCTGTGACATTGTTTAATGGAGCTTCATCTACTTCCTGGGCACATGCATTGAAGATGACTGGTGAAAATGTATGTATCTTGCATGCTGCACTGGGGTATGTTTGTACCACAGATGGAAGGAATCTACCTTAAACAATCAAACACAAATATTAAAACAACAGTTTGCTAGTTAATGGCCTTTTATTATTTTAGTTGCAGCCTCTCTCTCTCCCTCTCTCTCTCTGTCTCTCTCTCTCTCTCTGTGTCTCTCTCTCTGTCTCTCTCTCTCTCTCTTTCTCTCTCCCCCTTCCTCTTCTGTAATGCAGTGCAGGGGTATTATACCTATGTAATACCACATCCCTGGCTCACTTTTTCCTTCTTTATACTAGAGACAGAGAAACAAGAGAGGGAGAAGCAACACACTTGTATTCCACCATCCTTGGAGCTCTCAGGTAGTACCAAACAGGGTCTTGCTCATTTTAGGGCATGTACTTTTCCCTGTGAGCCATTGCCTGACTCCTATTTTAACCTCTTAAATAAAGTTTCAGATCTTTTAGGATTGGTCTCTGGAGTTAAAAAAATTAATTCAAGAACATCAGAATATATTCTGGTTAAAAGAATAGCACACATTAGATTGAGTAAGAAAACAAATGTTAGAAATGAACGAAAGAGAGCATTGTGAATATATTGTTCCTATGTCAATTCCTGAACCTAGAATTGAAAGTGGAGACTGTTGAAATATGTTACTTAATAGGGCATTTATGTAAATAGTTTTAAAATTGGTATAAGAGTCCTTGAAGAAGAACAACACTTGGTAGAATGTTTTTCCCCCCTCAGTAAGTCTGGTTAAAAATATACAATACCAGGAGTCGGGCAGTAGCGCAGTAGCTGGTTAAGTGCATGTGGCACAAAGTGCAAGGACCGGCATAAAGATCCCGGTTTGAGCCCCAGCTCCCTACCTGCAGGGGGGTTGCTTCATAGGTTGTGAAGCAGGTCTGCAGGTGTCTATCTTTCTCTCCACCTCCCGCCCCATCTTCCCCTCCTCTCTCCACTTCTCTCTGCCCTAACAACGATGACATCAATAACAACAATAATAACTACAACAACAATAAAAAACAAGGGCAACAAAAGGAAAAATAAATAAATATAAAAAAATATACAATACCTAAACTAATGAGAAATTTTAAAGAAAAAGGGGGGGGGGTACAGCCAGAAAAAGATCTTGCTTGCATTTTATTCATCCTTAAATTCATCCAGGAAGCAGTCTAAAACTTATAAAAGGAAAGGTGAAACTGGTTTTTTCATTGGTGCAGTCATGTATGTACAGGCTCCTCACTACTGTAACTCTAGGAGACAGACAGCTTTTGCTTCAGAGGCATGTTCACTACTGATTATAAACTTTGTCCTGGCAAAGCTTTTCAAACCTGTCTTTACCAATTCATACCTCCCAGTTCAACACTCAACACTGTCAACTTAGTTTTTTATTCCAAGAAAGGTGAGAAAATCAAATACTACTAAAATTGGTCTACATATAAAAACCTATTTGTATTTCATCCAGTTAACATAGAATTCTGAGCAGCTATTGATAACTAAGTAACTGAAAGTTACAGATGAATATAAGTATTTCAATCGCCCACTGTGATAAGTATAACAAATAAATGTTTCTAGTGCTTTGGGACTCGCGTCTTTCAAGATGGAGTCCAGAAGTTAAATGCTGCATTTCAGTGAAGTTAGGGTTAGAAGTTATTCAAAGAAGGTACAGGTAAAGCCAAGTAATATATTTTGTTAATTGTAAGTATTTTCACTTGAACACCAAAAAAAGATTTCCTAGTGCAGTCTCTCTCTTTTGTTTTGCCTAGTAAGGATTTTTCTTACTTGGTAAAAATTTAAAGAGAGAAGTCAGGGAAGGACCAAGATGACTGCATGAGAATGTGTGACCTCCTTTTGTTAGAGCTATAAGGCTACACCAAAACTTGGGTCAATCTACACAGGAATCATCCTGAAACCTGGACAAACAAAGCTTCCAGAGCAAGGGACAAAGAACACTATCTAGGTGGAGAGAAAACAGGAGACCCTCCCGCCCCCCATCAAGAAAAAGACCCACCACAAAGCAACAAACTATATATAATTCAGAAGAGATTGCTAAAGTGTGTAAATTTACTCTGTGGAGCAGAGGGGAATTATACCAGAACCCCCTGGCACCTTAGTCCTGTAAAATTATCCTTACAACCATGATACAGGAGGTAAGAAATTATAGAATGTAAACCAGGTTGGAGTGGTGGACTGGTACTTAGCAACCTCTCCCAACATGCCGATAGCAGAACTTGGTGATAACCGGACTGAATTCAGCCTTAATGGTAATAGACTTGAGGATGAATACCTAAAGTGAACTCCACCCTTACTCCAGCAAATAGCTGAGCTTGAGTCTAAAAGACATTTATCTAGAGTGCTTTCTCCTGAGACAAACAAACCTAATCTCTGTCTACTCACACCAGGCTGCTAGTAAGCAATTCCCACCCCTATAGCCATGAAGCACCCTTCAGACCTTTCAAAACATAGTCAGCTAGAAAGAGGTCCCACTACCTTTTGTGCTTTTTTTGACAGCCTATGGTCTGCTGGACTCTGTTCCTTGCTAGCTCTAAAGTGTATACTCTATCACCATTTTGGACTGAGGCCATGGCCTTCTACTAGACCCACCCCAGCATGGCTTCTCCAGTCACAACCAGGTCTGAGTGATTGTGGCAACCTAGTGGGTGCCTTATACTAGCAATCTTCATGCACTCAAGACCTCGAACCCATGGTCATCACCAGTTCCTGCTCAGTTCAGACCCACAACCCAGTTCTTCACCAAGCACAAGAAATTATGAGAAGAAAGAGAAACTGCAATGATGGACCCAGGAAAAAGCCTGAAGTGTGCTGGAGAGACAGCATAATGACTGTGCAAAAATATTTTCATGCCTGAGAGTTCCAGACCCCAGATTCAATCTCTGGCACTACCCCATAAGCAAGAGCTGAGCAGTATTCTGGTGAAGAAGAAAGAGAGAGAGAAGCCTGAAAAAACCCAAATATAACAACTACTTGAAGAAAATTTCAGAGTAATAGTACCATTGATGTTCACTGAAATGAAGCAGTCTATGGAAGAGAATTTTAACAAGAACAAAAAAACTGAACCAAACCAAAACAACAAACAAATAAAAACAAGCAAACAAACAAAAAACAAACAAATGAGAAAAGCTTAATCAGAAATCATAGAGCTAATATAGTCATTAACTAAAAAAATAAGAGACATAACAACAGAATGACAGAAGTCAAAAGTTAAATCCATGAACTTGAGAATAGGATCAGAGAAAACCATCTAAAAGATCAGCAAGTACAAAAAAGTGTAAATAAATGAAATAATATGAGGAAGTTAAATGACAATATCAAAGCTGATGCTAACACTGCTTCACTATGGGGGTGGAGGTAGGGACACAGACCTTTGGTGGTGGGAATAGTGTTAATAAAAAAATAAAAAAGACAATATCAAGAGAAACAACATTCACATTATAAAAGTTCCAGAAGAGAAAGTGGATGAGTTGCTATTTGAATAAATAATAGTTGAAAAAAAAGATAGCTGAATAATTATTCATATTAAGGAAGTAGATAGATACCAGTCAAATTTATAGAGACAAGAAATTAAATGGTGGTAGTCAGGGGTTGTAGGAAGAGGGGATAAGAATTATTGCTTAATAGGTACAAAATTTTGATTTAAGAATATGATAAAGTTCTGGATGGCCTGCATACAGTATGACTGTACTTTAACACCAGTGAAGTATACACTCAATAATTAAGATGACTAGCTTTGTTATGCATATTTTACTTCAATAAACATAAATGATTTTTAAGTTTTTTAAAATTTATTATTGGATAAAGACATCCAGAAATTGAGAGGAAGGAGGACACAGAGAGGCAGAGAGATGGAGAGACACCTGCAGCCCTACTTTTCCACTCATGAAGTTTTTCCCCTGCAAGTGGGGATCAGGGGCTTGAACCTGGGTCCTTGTGCACTGTAATGTGAGCGCTTAACCAGGTGCATCACCACCTGGCTGCCAACATATATGATTAAATACACACTTTCTCTTACCCTAGGTAGTATATCTTGAGGCCCTTGACCCTTTCTTCCTCTATAGTCACATTTCCGTTATCTTTGCTCTTAATGAGACTGTTGTAGCTTGCTTCTGTAACCTCAACTCTGCATCATTTTCTCTGCTTAGAACTCAGTTCTCAATTTCTTTCTTTCTCTTTCTTTCTTTCTTGCTTGCTTGCTTGCTTGCTTGCTTGCTTGCTTTTTATTTATTTTTTGCTTCCAGGGTTATTGCTGCACCATGGATCCACTGCTCCTGGAGGCCATCTTCCCCCCCTTTTTGTTGCCCTTGTTGTTGTAGCCTTGTTGTGGTCATTATTGTTGTGGTTGATGTTGTTTGTTGTTGGATAGGATAGAGAGAAATCGAGAGAGGAGGGAAAGACAGAGAGGGGGGAGAGAAAGACAGACACCCGCAGAACTGCCCCACCGCCTGTGAAGCGACTCCTCTGCAGGTGGGGAGCTGGCGGCTCGAACCCGGATCCTTATGCCAATCCTTGCGCTTTGCACCACGTGCGCTCAACCTGCTGCACTACCACCCGACCCCCAGTTCTCAATTTCTGTACTAATAGATTTGTCTTTTGAGTTACAAGTTATTTATTATTCTATAATATGTGAAGAAACTGGTGCTTCACACTGTGGATGATAAAGCAGAATGTGAACCCAGAGACTGGCAGCAATATCCTGACAAGATAGGACACAGGAGATACAGAGCACTACCTCCAAAAAAAAAAATGATGCCCAGGACACCCACTGCAAGTGATATAGACCAAAAGTGCTTTAGGAACCTGTAGGCAGAAACACAAGAGTTGGATTTGGAGCAAACTTTAGAGAATAGGTTGTATTCAGTTATCTAGGCTTTATATGGCAGGGTGGGAAGCATCAAATGAGGGAGCAATTTGTGTTTGGTTAACTATTAAAAAATAGATTTCTGGGGAGTCGGGCTGTAGCGCAGCGGGTTAAGCGCAGGTGGCGCAAAGCACAAGGACCGGCATAAGGATCCCGGTTCGAACCCCGGCTCCCCACCTGCAGGGGAGTCGCTTCACAGGCGGTGAAGCAGGTCTGCAGGTGTCTATCTTTCTCTCCCCCTCTCTGTCTTCCCCTCCTCTCTCCATTTCTCTCTGTCCTATCCAACAACGACAACAACAATAAAACAATAAGGGCAACAAAAGGGAATAAATAAAAATAAAATAAATATTAAAAAAAAAACTTCTTTAAAAAAAAATAGATTTCTGGGGGAGGAGGGGAAAAAAATAGATTTCTCAACATTGGCTCATGACATTTTGTACTATACCATTTTTAAAATGTTTAAAAATTGTATTTAATTATTATTGGATAGAGATAGAGAATAAGAGAGAGAGAAATTGAGAGAGTGTGGGGGGGATAGAGAGAGAGAAAGACAACTGCAACTCTACTTCATCACTTGTGAAGCTTTCCCCCTGCAGGTGGGGACCAGGCTTGAACCCAGATCCTCACACACAGTGTATTTAACCATGTGTATCACTGCCTTGCCTCCCTACTATACCATTTTTGCAGTGGGGAGATAACTTACATTTTGTAATACGTTTAGCAGCATCCCTGTCCTTTGTACATCGGATGATCACAGCTCCCTTCTTTACTCCAAATGGAACAATCAGAAATATTTCCAGATATTTCAAATGTCTCACGAATGGCTCCCCCATATTTGAGAACCACTAAGTTATTAATCCTTTCCCTAATCAAGAAAGGCACAAACAGAAAGTCCCCTTGTGATAGTTTTTTTCCCCCAGTAGCACTTTAGTTAGAAAATGTTGATTTACATGGTTTTTGTTGCCACAAGTGTACATTTCCACAGTTGACTCAGCCATACCATCATCATAGCTCCCCAACTCCACCTTAGTAACCCTTCTCTTTCCCTTCTAAGTCCCTGAATCTGCAGTGACAGAATACTGTTCACTGAATGTTCACCCTGTATTGGCCTTTCCTTTATTTCTTAGAGCCTATCTATGAGTATGATCATCTGGTAATTGTTCTCTTTCTGACTTATTTTGAGCAACATAAATCCCTCTAGTTCCATTGTGTATATATGCCAAAGCTTTAACTACTCATCTGTTGTTGGACATCACAGACCCCTGCAAGCGTCAACCTGGCTTTGACCTAGCACGTTATGATTGGGCCCTCCTCAATCTCTATCGAACAGGCCATGGCCGGTGCGCCGCTATGTTCCATCGCTGGGGAGCCAGAAACGACCCGAACTGCCCCTGCGGCTACAGACAGACTATGACCCACATAGTCAACGACTGCCACCTCTCCAGATTCAAAGGAGGTCTCGAAACTTTACATCAGGCTCAACCTAACACTGTTGACTGGCTACGGAAGAAGGGCAAACGCTAGAAGAAGAAGAAGAAGAGTTGTTTCCAAATTTTGACTACTATAGATAGCACTGCCATGAACACAGGTGTGCATAGATTGTTTTAAATGTGCTCTTTGGATAGATTCATAGGAGAAGAATTGCAGGCTTGTGTGGTAGGCTGATTTTCAATGTTTTCTGAAGTCTCCAAATTTTTTTCCACAGGGACTGCACTAAGCTGCATTCCCAACAGTAGCACAGCAGTGTTTTTCGCCTATGTATTTCAACATGCCAGTTTTGGTACTTGACACATTGTGGATGGTTTATGAGTCTCCCTTCTACCCCTATTCCTTTCTGCATAGTTGATGTGAAACAAGTTGATGTGAAAATGTCATAAGACTTAGGATAAACAGAGTCTAGAATGGACTATTTAGGAAGCTGTCATAATAATTGAGAAAAAAAGATATAGAGTCAAATTAATATTATGATAATTGTGATAAGAGAATGGGTAAAAAACTTGTATAAAGGAAGAAATAATAGAATTTGGGGTACAGATGCAATACATTTGGGTGAGTTGGGTAGAAGAAAGTTGGGCCCTAGTTATTGAGAAGGAAGGGAATTAGTGCAGATGCAAGCAGAAGTCTCAAAGTAGATCACTGAGAGCTGAATGTGAATAATTATTGATTTTAAACCCTGAAAACAATTTCTTTTTTTCCCCTTTTTTTTTAAGAAAGGAGACACTAACAAAACCATAAGAATAAAAGGGGTACAGTTCTGCACAATTCCCATAACCTGATCTCCATATCCCATCCCCTTCCCTGATAGCCTTCCCATTCTCTCTCTCTCTCTGGGAGTATGGACCCAGGGTCATTGTGGGTTGCAGAAACTAGAAGGTCTGGCTTCTGTAATTGCTTCTCCGCTGAACATGGGCGTTGACTGATCGATCCATACTCCCAGTCTGCCTCTCTCTTTCCCTAGTAGGGTGGGGCTCTGAGGAAGTGGAACTCCAGTACATATTGATGAGGTCGTCTGTCCAGGGAAGTCTGGTCAGCATCTTGCTAGCATCCGGAATCTGGTGGCTGAAAAGAGAGTTAACACACAAAGCCAAACAAATTGTTGAACAATCATGAACCTAAAGACTGGAATAGTGCAGATGAAGTGTTGGGGTGTATTCCCTGCATGCTCTTGTGTACTTCTGCTTTCAGATATATATTTTTCCCCTAGTTTATGGGCACAGGTGAACCTATGCTCTATCTCAGGGGACCTGGACTATATCTAGGTTTGGGGACTTTATTGGGGAGTGGAACACCTGGAATGGAATTAGAGAATACTATGAAAGGAAAGGTCTCACCCGAGTGATGAAGCTGAAGGTTTGTCATTCCACACCTGAAGTCTCTGGTCACAGTCTGAAGTGAAGCATACCGGGGTGGCACTCGTTGCATTGATTAGGTTGTGATCCGTGGATGCAATATTATTTTATTTGAATTGAGAGAAGCATGCAGAAAAGTGGGCCCCACCCTAAGGTTCTAGGACTGGGGGAAATATAGGCTCTATAGTGGAAATGTGAGGTTCCTGTTGTCTTAGGGTTCAAGAAGACAATGGATAGTTATTGTTATCGTTACATTATTTGGTGATAGGGCTAACTTTGGAAAGTCCCTTTGATAGGGTTTGCTGTATAATACCCAGCATCTTGTATAGAGCTGTGCCACCGGTTGCTTCTGTTCTCCCTGGTCTAGGCTTTTGGGAGAGACAACATATCAAAGACAGCCTATGTATTAAAAAGATTCAGTCTGTGTTTTAAGAAGTTCTAGACATATCATCAGTTTTTCGCCTCTCATATGAATTAAATAGTGGTTTATATGTTTACACTTTAATAGGATTGTACATAAACACCACTCCCACCACCAAAAGACTGTGTCCCATCCCCACCACTCACCCCCACTCCCCCACCCCCTGCCGTGTCGGGAAGCCCAATAGCCACCCTCTCCTTCACCACAGGGTTTTTACATTGGTGCCCTGCTCTCGATTTAATCAGATCCTGCTTTTAGTTTCCCTTTCTGTTCTTCTTTCTCAACTTTTGTTGATGAGTGGGGACATCCCAAACTCATCTTTATCTTTCTGACTTAGCTGACTTAACATAATTCCTTCTAGCTCTGTCCAAGATGGGTCAGATAAGGTAGGCTCATTGTTCTTAATAGCTGCATAGTATTCCATTGTGTATATGTACCACAGCTTTCTCAGGCACTTCTCATCTGCTGTTGGGCACCTGGGTTCCTTCCAGGTTTTAGCTAATATGAATTGTGCTGCTATGAACACAGATGTACACACATCTTTTTGGTTGGGTATTATGGAATCCTTGGGGTATATACCCAGGAGAGGAATTACTGGGTCATATGGAAGGTCTATGTCTAGCTTTGTGGGACTTCTCCAGACTTCTCTCCAGAGAAGCTGGATCAATTTACATTCCCACCAGCAGTGCAGAAGGGTCCCTCTGTCCCCACAGCCTCTTCAACATTTGTTGCTGCTGCCCTTTTTGATGTATGCCATTCTCACAGGAGTGAGGTGATATCTCAATGTTGTCTTTATTTGCATCTCTCTGACAATCAGCGACCTGGAATGCTTTTCATATGTTTGTTAGCCTTTTGGATCTCCTCTGAAGTCAATGTATTGTTCGTATCCTCTGCCCATTTTTGGATGGGGTCATTTGCTTTTTTGGTGCTAAGTTTGCTGAGTTCTCTGTATATTTTGGTGATTAGTCTCTTGTCTGATGTTTGGCATGTGAAGATCTTCTCTCATTCTGTTAGGGGTCTCTTTGTTTGTGTGATAGTTTCTTTGGCTGTGCAGAAGCTTTTCAATTTGATAATAGTCCCATTGGTTTGTTTCTGCTTTAGTCTTCCTTGCAATTGGGTTTGTTTCATCAAAGATGTCCTTGAGGTTTAGGTGGGAAAGTGTTTCACCAATGTTTTCCTCTAAGTATTTGATAGTTCCCGGTCTGACATCCAGGTCTCTGAAAACAATTTCTGAACCAAGTAGTCAGTGTGAAATCACCGAGAAATTTGGAGTCTGGAATTATTAAGAGGGCTAAATGAACTAATGCTATTGTGTTTCTTAACCTGTTCGTGCATCCCAGAAATGGAAGAAGAGGAAAAGAAAGGAAGAAAAACCACAGAAACATGCAAACTTAGGTGGCCTTCAGTCTTCTCACAGAAAGAAAGAAAAGGAGAAGGGCAAAAAGAGGAAAACACTGCAAATTTTGTGTGTGTGTGTTTTAATTTGCTTTCACTCAATAATAATATTAGTTTGAGATGTAAAGATGAATCATCTCTGATTTGGGATTCTAAAATCTGCACTGAAGCTCAGCTTATCCCTTTAAAAGCTCCAAGAGAACAAAAAAAGCTTTGTACTTTTTAAAATTCTAAGCCACTTTCCTATTTTCAGGGAGGAAATAACAGACAAAGTCAGGGCAAAATTTCAGCACAAGGGCCTCCCCCTGGCTCACAGCCTTGGACAGTTGCTAAGCTGGTGAGCATCTTATTGTCATTTGAGAAAGCCAGCTGCATAGCTAGATAGAGTGAGCCTGTCTCTGCGGCTCTTAGACTGTAATTATGCTAAAATTGGATCTTGCAGCAGTGAATATAAAGAGAAGCCTTGGAATATCTCTCGTACACTAAACAACTTTATGGTTGAAAGGAAGCAATTACTGAGAACAAGATGAGACTAAGTAAAAACAACGTAACTTCCTGACTCTCCCAACTTGGATATTGAAAATATTTTGCTGACTTCAGTTTTAACCCCTCTAACCCCCATAAAGTCCTAATAATATGAATGTTGTAGTCTGATTTTTAGATTAAGTAGTGAAGTGGAAATATATATATATAAAACTAACTAACCCATCTGCTGATTTTAAAGCATCTTTCTACATCAGTTTAAGAGTTTCAGTATCTTAATGAAATTAGTCAAAGACTATGCTCAGTTAGTCTTCCCATCAAGGTACCAGGTCTGGAAATACACTGAGATATTCAGATAAGTTGTTGATGTTGTTGCTAATTTTTTATTTTTGCAGATCCTAGGCCTTGCTTTTCATTCAGATAGAGAGAAAGAAGGAGAGAAACCACAGTGCCCTAACTTCTCCTGTATCAAGGCACACCCATGTGGTTTCTGGGTTTGAACCTGAGTTATATACATGACAGGGCACATGTGCCCTACCCCTCTACTACCTCCATACCCTTCTTCACCAATTTTTTTTTGTTACTTACAGTTTGTTGAAGTTGTACCTTTCTGGTTGTCATTTTCCATCTGTGGGTAGAGCTGTTAGAGAATTAGATATGAGTACAGCAGAGCAGCAGATCCTGAGGGGTTTGAATTCTTTCTCTTTTCTTGTCATAGCAGGTGACAAAAGCAGTAAATTATGAACAAGAATGTGTCTGAGGCTTAATCTGCAAATTAGTCCCATCTACAGTCCTTGAACTATGGGATTCATGGCAGTGAAAAAAAAGAGGAAATTTAGGTGAAGATTGAGAACACACTCAGGGTAACTCTACACTGGTTAACTACATAACACAACTCTCTCAATAATTCATAAACCCCAATATAAATTTTTATGTAAATTACAAAGATGGCCATGTCTGGTAATATATATCACTCTACTGGAGGTCTGAAACAAAAATAATAGGAAAAGTTCATTCTCATGAGAAGAAAAAAACTGTTGTGATCTCTAAATGATTATTATCGTCCTAGAAAATTTAACAAAGGAGAGACAATGTTTCTTTATTTCAAAGGAAAATTATATATATATTTTGGTTTCTTGAAAGACCATTTCTTTGATTTTTTTATTATCTTTATTTATTTATTGGATAGAGACAGTCATAAGTTGAGAGGGAAGGGAAGGATAGAGAGGGTGAGAGACAGAGAAACATTTGCAGCCCTGCTTCACCACTTGTGAAGTTTTCCCCCTGCAGGTGGGGACTGGATGCTTGAACCTTGGTCCTTGAGCATTGTAACATGTGCCCTCAACCAGGTGCGCCACTACCCAGCCCCTGAAAGACCATTACTTTTAGTGAGACATATAAGTAAGAAAATCAAGTATAACTCTAAGAATGTCAAATAAGATTTCTTAAGTGTCAACTATGGCATTGGATCGACCTTCTCGTGGTGCATCCCGTGAGTACCCATTCATTGGGGAAACTGACGATCCTTCCTAGCCGACTGAATCCACATGGATCCCAGTCACTTTCAAAGCCAGCAACAAGCAGCTCGTGACAGCTTTCAACCTGACGCTGTTGACTGGCTACAGAAGAAGGGCAAATGCTAGAAGAAGAAGAAGAAGGTACAAAGTAAATCCATGCTTCAGCAACTTCTGTCTCTATAAGTGTGATTCTCTTAAGTTTTTTTTTTTTTTAATTTCCACTAGAGTTATTCTGGGCATTGGGACCTACATGATGAAGTCACTGCTTCTGGTAGCCATTTTTTCCCTTTCTTTTTTTGATAGAGAAAGGGAGAAACAGAGAGGGGTGGTGGTGTTGGGGGGAGAGGAAGACAGCAAAAGAGAGACACCTCCAGCACATCACAGAGACACATCAGAGCTCCATTGCTCACTAAAGAAGTTCCTGCAGGTGCGGACCTGGGGCTTGAACCCATATGTGATCTACCAGGTGTGCCACCACACAGCTCTCAAGATAAGACACTCAAGATGGTATGGCAAGATATCCAAAGTTATCTGATAAAAGAAAATAACAAGGTTTAAAACGGTATGCAAATAATTAAAGTAAACAAAGTCACATATGTACATATATGCACACATATATGTACATATGTGTATGTGTGCTTAAAATACATACATGTGGAAAATAATCTGAAATAACATAACCAAATCCTCCTCTAAGCTGGTTTTTATAAAAATGGGGAAAATTTGGAGTTATAATTTTTTTCTCCTACAGTCTATATGTCTCAAATAGTTTACATGACAATTAGTTATTGTACTTGAAATCTTGAGAAAACAATGAAAATTAAAGTTTTAAGAAAAACATGAAGAATTTTCTTGAGTTCTCCTCATGTGGGTAGTGGAAAGTACTTAGGACTCATTGATTAGTCAAACAGCTTCCTTGCAAAGAACATATGAAATCATAATTGAAAATGAAGAGGCCGGGTGGTGGCATACCTGGTTGAGTACACATATTACAGTACTCAAGGATCCAGGTTCAAGGCCCCAGTCCCCACCTGCAGGGAGAAAGTGGTGAAGCAGGGCTGCAGGTGTCTTTCTGCCTTGCTATCTCTCCCTTCCTCTTAATTTCTCTCTCTCTATCCAATAAACAATGAGGATAATAGAAAAATTAAAAAAATATTTTTAAAAAAGAAAGTGAAAAGTTTCAAAAAGAAATAAAAAGCTCTAAGATTTAGTTCACAAATGAAAATGACTCTGTATTGATAATGTTAAATGAAACATATTTGAAAAGACAGACCTCCTAATGGAAATGGTTTCATTTCTTTTGGTGTTTAAATCAGTTTTGAAAACATGATTATCTCCTTCTCATTATGGCAATACTTCACATTTTTTCCATGAATTTAGAAAATACCAGAAAATATATATAAACAAGAAATAACCTATAATGATGGTCCCCAGTAAAGGCACTAAGGTTAGTATTTTCTGTATATACATATAATTTTCTTTAGTCTTTTTATCAATATACATGTGTATTTTCTTTAGTCTTTTTATCAATATAGATGTGTATTTTAATTAGTCTTTAGTCTTTTTATCAATATAGATGTGTATTTTAATTTATTATTGTTTTTTGTCCTCTCTAGGACTTCACCATTCTGGGCCGCCTTCTTCAGACAGAAAAAGAGACAGAGAGACTAACACAGAAGGAGAGAGGAGGGAAAGGTTCCACAGTACTGAAGCTTCTTCTAATGCAGTGGGTGGCTAAGACCAAACCTTTTTAGTGCTCATAGCAAAGCAGACATTCTAGCTAGGTGAGCTGTCTTGTAGGCCCTACATATATATATGTATATGTATATGTATATGTATATGTATATGTATATGTATATGTATATGTATATGTATATGTATATGTATATGTATATGTATATGTATATGTATATGTATATGTATATGTATATGTATATATGTATATATATACATATATACATGTATATATATTGTTTTGTTTGTTACCAGAGCACACTGTTCATCTCTGGCTTATGATGGTGCAGAGGACTGAACCTGGCTTTTGTAATTTCTTCTTCACTGGACATGTATGTTGGCGGGTTGATCCATACCTCTAGCCTGTTTTTATCTTTTCCAAGTGGGTTAGGGTTCTGGAGAGGTGAGGTTCCAGGATACCTTGGTACATTGCCCATGGAGTTCAGGATGGAATGATGATAGCATTTGTAACTTGGTGGCTGAGGCTGTGGTGTTTCTTTGGATGTCTTAGCTATAGCTGGTGAATTTTGGTAAATCTAATAGTTGTAGCTATTTATTGTTTTGGGAACTACTCTGATCTGGTTGCTGTTACTCCATGGCCATGCCTCCCAGAAGTGCTGAACATTTTAGTTAATTTACTACTTTACTGTTTCAGTTAATTTACTCCTTTGATATGAAAAACTGTCTATTTTGCTATCATCAAAGTTTTTCTTTTTTCTTCTTTGTTTTCTTTTTTCTCTCTCTCCTTTCTTCCGTCTTTCCTTCCCCTTCTCTCTCTCTTTCACTCTTTCCTTCTCATTGCAGCCAGAGTTTTGCTAGGACTTCAGTCCCACACAGTTCCCTCACTCTCTGTAGACTTTTTCTTTCTAAAAGGAAAAATACTACAGCTCCAATTTCATCATTCATGAAACTTTCCTTTTAAATGGAGCTTTCATATGGATTAGGGACTGAAACATCATTCCTTGAACATGGTCAAGTGAGTTTATCTCCTGCCCAGTCCCTCAACACTGTATTTATTTAGTTTTAATTTTTTTTATTAGCAATTTGATATTGACTTACAAAATTACATGTCAACAGGGGTATAATTCCACACTGTTCCTACCACCAGAGTTCTGAATCCCAATTCCCTCCATAGCAAACCACTACAATTCTCCCAAGGTTGCATACATGGGCTAACTGTTATCTCTACAACTATCTGTCTACATTTGTACATAATTGTCCCCTTTTTCTTCCAGGTCCAATCCTCTCTTCCCCTTCAAGCCACACATAACCCTGCTACTACATCCAAATATCTTCCCCCTTTTCTTTTCTTTTCTTTCCTTTCCTTCTTTCTTTCTTCCTTCCTTCCTTTCTTTCTTTCTTTTCTTTTCCCTTTTTGTTGCCTTTGTTTTTTATTGTAGTTATTATTGATGTTGTTGGACAAGACAGAGAGAGAAATGGAGAGAGGAGGGGAAGACAGAGAGGGGGAGAGAAAGACAGACACTTGAAGACCTGCTTCACTGCCTGTGAAATGACTCCCCTGCAGTTGGGAAGCAGGGGGCTTGAACCAGGATCCTTACACAGGTCCCTGCACTTCGCAACACATGCACTTAACCCGTTGTGCTACTGCTGGACTCCCATCTCCCTCCTTTTCATCCTCTCTCTCTGGGAACTGATAGAGCTGGAGTTCAGAGTCCTCTTATCCTCTTATTCCTACTATATGCGCTTAACCTGGTGTGCCACTGCCCAGCTCCCTATCCTTTTCCTCCTATCACTTCTCCCCCAATGGGACTATGGATCAAAGTTGTTTTTGAGGTGCAGAAGAAAGTAGGAGTTCTGGCTTCTGTAGTTGTTTCTCCACTGGATTTGGGCATTGACAGGTTGATTGAAATTCCCAGCCCCAACACTGTATTTCCAACTTGACATCTTATTACTGATTTGATAGGGATGAGAAAGAAAAAACAGTTATCCATTGAAAACGCAAAAAAAAAAAAAGTAATAGAATAAAATCATGGTAATCTATAATCACACTATCTAAAATAAATGACTGGTATTCATCTTCTGTCAGAGTTGTTTTTTCAATGTTGTTTCAAGAGAGAAACCACAGGGTTGAATTGTTATGTGGAAAACTGAGTAATTTTACTTATGTATAAATTATTGTATTTTACTGTAGGCTGTAAACCATTAATTCCCCAGTAAAGAAATAAAAAGAGAGAACCATTGTTTCTGTACAAATGGCAATATTTCTACATCAAATTTAAAAGCGTCTGCACAGCCAAAGAAACTATCACACAAACAAAGAGACCCCTCACAGAATGGGAGAAGATCTTCATATGCCATACATCAGACAAGAGACTAATCACCAAAATATACAAAGAGCTCAGCAAACTTAGCACCAAAAAAGCAAATGATCTCATCCAAAAGTGGGCATAGTATATGAACAAGACATTCACTTCAGAGGAGATCCAAAAGGCTAACAAACATATGAAAAACTGCTCTAGGTCGCTGATAGTCAGAGAAATCCAAATAAAGACAACGTTGAGATACCACCTCACTCCTGTAAGAATGGCATACATCAAAAAGGACAGCAGCAACAAATGCTGTAGAGGCTATGGGGACAGAGGAACCCTTCTACACTGCTGGTGGGAATGTAAATTGGTCCAGCCTCTCTGGAGAGCAGTCTGGAGAACTCTCACAAGGCTAGACACATGACCCAGTAATTCCTCTCCTGGGTATATACCCCAAGGATTCCATAATGCCCAATCAAAAAGCTATGTGTACACCTATGTTCATAGCAGCACAATTCATAATAACTAACAATAGCAATAACTATCCATTGTCTTCTTGAACCCTAAGACAGCAGGAACCTCACATTTCCTCTATAGAGCCTATATTTCCCCCAGTTCTGGAACCTTAGGGTGGGGCCCACTTTCCTGCATGAGTCTCTCAATTCATATCAAATAATATTGCATGCGCCAATCAAAACCTAATCAATGCAACGAGTGCCACCCCAGCATGCTTCACTTCAGACTGTGTCCAGAGACTTCAGGTGTGGAAAGACAACCCTTCAGCTTCATCACTCGGGTGAGACCGTTCCTTTCACAGTATTCTCTAATTCTGTTCCAGGCAGTCCACTTCCTAATAAAGTCCCCAAACCTAGATATAGACCAAGTCCCCTGAGATAGAGCATATGTTCACACATATCTATAAATATATATACCTGAAATATATACCTGAAAATATATACCTGAAAGCAGAAGTACACAATAGTCTGAAGTGAGTAACCCCCAACACTTCATCTGTACTATTCCAGCTTCTAGGTCCATGATTGCTCAACAATTTGTTTGGCTTTATATGTTAACTCTTTTTTCAGCCACCAGGTCCGGATGCTAGCATGATGCCGACCAGACTTCCCCCACCAATGTGCTCTGGAGCTCCGCTTCCCCAGAGACCCACCCTACTAGGGAAAGAGAGAGGCAGACTGGGAGTATGAATTGACCAGTCAACGCCTGTGTTCAGCGGGGAAGCAATTACAGAAGCCAGACCTCCCACCTTCTGCAACCCACAATGACCCTGGGTCCATACTCCCAGAGTGATAGAGGATGGGAAAGTTATCAGGGGAGGGGATGGGATATGGAGATCTGGTGGTGGGAACTGTGTGTAGTTGTACCCCTCCTATCCTATGGTTTTGTTAATGACTCCTCTCTTAAATAAATAAATTAATTAATTAAATAAAAGGAAAGAAAAAATGGCAATAATTATTATAAAGAATGTGTGATAAAGTAGCAGCAGCTCAGTTTCTCTCCCCTAATCTCTCCTCTCCCCAGTCAACTAGAATATCAAAGGATATCACCTGTAACCACGACAAGACAAAATCAGAACTATTTTGAGAACCCACCAAATCACCGGTGAGTGCAAACACATGTTCCTCATGGATAGCGAGGAGCCTAAGGAGAGATTCTTGGGGCTAAAGCCATTATCTACTCCTGTTAACAGTCTAGCAGTTTGCTAGTTGAGGAGTCATGTCCAGTCTGTTTTACTAACAAAAAGGCTGCTGAAGGGAGGAGAGGACTCCGCTAAGATTTATCAAAAGCAACTGTGAGTCTCCATTGCTGATGCCATATGGAGGCTGGAGCAGCTGCCAAGAAGCCCTGTATTGACATTGGTGGCAGAAAACTGACGAGGAAACTCAGGAAAATATCTATAGCTGGGTGTACTAGAGGTGGGGCTGTATAGTGGAAGCCTTTCCACATTGTTCACTTGATGAATGGGGAGACACAGTGAATACTTGCAGCAGAACCCACAGAGTATAAATGGGATTTGTTTGGAAACTCACAGCACCAAGTAGTGCTACCTGTCTTGGCTCTGACTATTGGCAGAGCAGCTGAAGTAAATCAGGGGTTTGGATCCTTGGGGTGTAGTAGTCTCTTTGCATAACCACTGTGCTATCTCTTCCCCACCCTGATTTATCTCTTGGTCAGGAGTGGGTGATTAAACTAAAAAGCCAGCTTATAGTTAAGAAGCTCTCAGGCTCCCATAGCCTACAGGAAAGAAAAAGAACAAAGAGGCTTAAACAGCCACTGTGCTTTAACTCAGGGATTGAGATAACATTGAAACAACTGTTAATTTCTCAACTGTGAACTCTTTAAGTACCTTACTTAGACACAAGTCAATCTAGGCAAGAGTTATCAGTAGATTGAAAAGCACAGTGAGATGGACCTCATACCACACTAAATACAATGGATAAAACAAGAAGAAACATTAGAGAAATAAATCAGGACAAAAGCTCAGGTAAAAGCCCCCCCAAAGTAGAAGCACATAAGAATTAGGTCAGTAGTCAAACACTAATTGAGTAGTCATAGGATTAAGGAAAGAGTTTGAAAGTAAAGTCATCAGAAATGGGTAAACAACAAACGAGACTCTGAAAGAAAACACTATCTTGAGGTAACTGAAGAGCTGAAAATTGAAATATCTGAGCTAAGAGCACAACTAGTTGAACAAGATAATACAGTATCAGAACAGGGTAACAAAATAGATGAACTACAGAAAACAACAGAGGGAAGAGAGAATAGAATAAATGAGGTAGAAAACAGAATTAGCAAGATTGAGGATGAATTAGAGAAAACTAAGAAAGAAGTAAGACATCTCAAAAGAGATCAAGAGTTTCTGAAAACAACAGAGTCATGGGGGATGACTTCAAAAGAAGTAATATACACATTATTGGCTTACCAGAGAAAGAAAGAGAGGGAAGGGAAGTAAAGATTATACAGAATACAGTAGTTGAGAACTTCTCCAGTCTAGACAATATAAAAGACATAAAGTTTCAAGAAGCCCAGAGGTCCCAAATAGAATTAACTTAGACACCCAGACACATCAAAAGGAATAAGGATTAAGAAAAGATCCTGAAGGCTGCTAGAGAAAAACAAAGAATCACCTACAGAGGGAAACCCATAAGATTAGCAGCAGATTTCTTCACACAAACACTACATGCCAGAAGAGAATGGCAAGATAGCTATTGAGTGCTCAATGAGAAAGGCTTTCAACCAAGAATACTGTATCCTGCTAGACTGTCATTCAGACTAGATGGAGGCATAAAAACCTTTTCAAACAAGCAACAGTTGAAGAAATCAACTATCACCAATGATACACTGCAAGAAGTTCTGAAAGGTCTCCTATAAACAATCATATCACCATAAATAGGATATATATCAGAGCACTCTAAAAATATACAATAATGGCCATAAAATATCTTCAATCTATGATAGCAATTAATGCCAATGGCCTAAATTCACCTATTTAAAGGCACAGTATAGGAAGATGGATCAGAAAACACAACCCAACAATATGCTGTCTACAGGAAACCCACCTAACCCAACAAGACAAACACAGACTCAGAGTGAAAGGATGGAAGATTATCATACAAACCAACAGACCACACACACACACAAAGGGGCAGAAACAGCTATGCTTATATCTGACATGATAGACCTTAAAATAAATAAAATTTAAAAAGGTAGGGATGAACATTACTTAGTGCACAGAGGATCAGTCAATCAAGAGGACTTTAAGATTATTAACATCTATGCACTTAATGAGAGGCCATCTCAATACCTCAAACATCTACATAAAGAGCTACAGCAATATATCAACTGCAAAACAGTAATAGTAGGTGACTTTAACACCCCACTCCCTCAACATCATCCAGGCAGAAAATCAATAAGGAAATGAGAGATCTAAATGAAAAGATAGATAGACTAGAACTATTGGATATTTTCAGAGTCATTCACCCCAAGAAACTGGAATACACGTCCATATTCTGTTCAAGTCCACATAGGTCATCCTCAAGGATAGACCATATGTTAGGCCACAAAGACAGCATTATAAAATTCAGGAGCACTGAAATCATCTTTAGTATCTTCTTAGACTGCAGTGGGATTAAATTAACATTTAAAAATAAACAGAAGATTAGTAAAAGTCCCAAAATGTGGAAACTCAATACCCACTATTTAACAACTACTGGATCAAAGAGGAAATAAAGGAAGAAATCAAAGAAGAACAAATACCTCTACTTTTAAAAGTCTTCCAGAAGATTGAAGACACTGGAATACTCCCTGCCAGCTTCTATGAAGCCAACATCACCCTGATACCAAAAGCAGACAGGGACACAACCAAAAAAGAAAACTACAGACCAATATCTCTGATGAACATAGATGCTAAAATATTGAACAAAATTCCAGCCAACCGGATACAGAAGGTCCATGAAAGATGATGAATGACATAGTGGGGGTTGTATTGTTAAATGGGAATCTGGGGAATGTTATGCATATACAATCTATTCTATTTACTGTTGAATGTAAAACATTAATTCCCCAATAAAGAAATAAATTATTTAAAAAAATAAATAAAGGGATACAGATTGGAAGAGAAGAAGTCAAACTCTCCCTATTTGCAGAGGACATGATAGTATACATGGAAAAACCTAAGGAATCCAGCAAGAAGCCTTTGGATATCATGAAGCAATACAGTAAGGTGTCAGGCTACAAAATTAACATTCAAAAGTCAGTGGCATTCCTCTATGCAAACACTAAGTTAGAAGAAATTGAAATCCAGAAATCAACTCCTTTTACTATAGCAACAAAAACAATAAAAAATCTAGGAGTAAACCTAACCAAAGAAGTGAAAGACTTGTATACTGAAAATTATGAGTCATTACTCAAGGAAATTGAAAAAGACACAAAAAAGTGGAAAGATATTCCATATTCATTGGCTGGAGGAAGTGACATCATCAAAATGAATATACTACCCAGAGCCATCTACAAATTTAATGCTATCCCCATCAAGATCCCAAGCACATTTTTTAGGAGAATAGAACAAATGCTACACATGTTTATCTGGAACCAGAAAAGACCTAGAATTGCCAAAACAATCTTGAGAAGAAAGAACAGAACTGGAGGCTTCATACTTCCAGATCTCAAATTGTATTATAGGGCCATTGTAATCAAAACTGCTTGGTATTGGAACATGAAGAGACACACTGACCAGTGGAATAGAATTGAGAGCCCAGAAGTAAACCTCCACACCTATGGATGTCTAATCTTTGACAAAGGGGCCCAGACTATTAAATGGGGAAAGCAGAGTCTCTTCAACAAATGGTGCTGGAAACAATGGGTTGAAACATGCAGAAGAATGAAACTGAATCACTGTATTTCACCAAATACAAAAGTAAATTCCAAGTGGATCAAGGACTTGGATGTTAGACCACAAACTATCAGATACTTAGAGGAAAATATTGGCAGAACTCTTTTCCGCATAAATTTTAAAGACATTTTCAATGAAACTAATCCAATTACAAAGAAGACTAAGGCAAGTATAAACCTATGGGACTACATCAAATTAAAAAGCTTCTTCACAGCGAAAGAAACCACTACCCAAACCAAGAGACCCCTCACAGAATGGGAGAAGATCTTTACATGCCATACATCAGATAAGAGTTTAATAACCAGGGAGTCGGGCTGTAGCGCAGCGGGTTAAGTGCAGGTGGTGCAAAGCACAAGGACCGGCATAAGGATCCCGGTTCGAACCCCGGCTCCCCACCTGCAGGGGAGTCACTTCACAGGCGGTGAAGCAGATCTGCAGGTGTCTATCTTTCTCTCCTCCTCTCTGTCTTCCCCTCCTCTCTCCATTTCTCTCTGTCCTATCGAACAATGACAACAACAACAATAACTACAACAATAAAACAACAAGGGCAACAAAAGGGAATAAATAAATAAAATAAATATTTAAAAAAAAATTTAAAAAAAGAGTTTAATAACCAACATATATAAAGAGCTTGCCAGACTCAACAACAAGACAACAAATAACCCCATCCAAAAATGGGGGGAGGACTTGGACAGAATATTCACCACAGAAGAGATCCAAAAGGCTGAGAAACACATGAGAAAATGCTCCAAGTCTCTGATTGTCAGAGAAATGCAAATAAAGACAACAATGGGATATCACTTCACTCCTGTGAGAATGTCATACATCAGAAAAGGTAACAGCAGCAAATGCTGGAGAGGGTGTGGGATCAAACGAACCCTCCTGCACTGCTGGTGGGAATGTGAATTGGTCCTACATCTGTGGAGAACAGTCTGGAGAACTCTCAGAAGGCTAGAAATGGACCTAACCTATGAGCCTGCAATTCTTCTCCTGGGGATATATCCTAAGGAACCCAACACATCCATCCAAAAAGATCTATGTACACATATGTTCTTGGCAGCACAATTTGTAATAGCCAAAACCTGGAAGCAGCCCATGTGTCCAACAACAGATGAGTGGCTGAGCAAGTTGTGGTCTATATACACAATGGAATACTACTCAGCTGTAAAAAATGGCGACTTCACCATTTTCAGCTGATCTTGGATGGACCTTGAAAAAATCATGTTGAGTGAAATAAGTCAGAAACAGAAAGATGAATATGGGATGATCTCACTCTCAGGCAGAAGTTGAAAAACAAGATCAGAAAAGAAAACACAAGTATAACCTGAAATGGAATTGGCGTATTGCACCAAAGTAAAAGACTCTGGGATTGGTGGGTGGGGAGAATATAGGTCCATGAAGGATGATAAATGACATAGTGGAGGTTGTATTGTTAAATGGGAATCTGGGGAATGTTATGCATGTACAAACTATTGTATTTACTGTTGAATGTAAAACATTAATTCCCCAATAAAGAAATAAATTAAAATAAAAAAATAATAAAAAAGAAGAAGTTGAAATCCAGAAGTCAATTCCTTTTACTATAGCAACAAAAACAATAAAATATCTAGGCATAAACCTAACCAAAGAAGTGAAAGATTTGTATACTGAAAATTATGATTCACTACTCAAGGAAATTGAAAAAGAACACAAAGAAGTGGAAAGATATTTCATGTTCATGGGTTGGAAGAATTAACATCATCAAAATGAATATACTACCCAGAGACATATACAAATTTAATTCAATTCTCATCAACATCCCACCCATTTTTTTTTTTTTTTTTTGAGAATTGAACAAAAGCTACAAATGTTTATCTGGAACCAGAAAAGACCTAGAATTGCCCAACGAATCTTGAGAAGAAAGAACATAACTGGATGCATCATACTCCCAGATCTCAAATTGTATTATAGGGCCATTGTAATCAAAACTGCTTGGTACTTGAACATGAATAGATGCACTGACTTGTGGAACAGAATTGAGAGCCCAGAAGTAAGTCCCCACACCTATGGACATCTAATCTTTGACAAAGGTACCCAGACTATCAAATGGAAAAAGGGGAGTCTCTTTAACAAATGGTGTTGGAAAAATTGGGTTGAAACATGCAGAAGAATGAAACTGAACCACTTTATCTCACCAGAAACAGAAGTCAACTCCAAATGGATCAAGGACCTGGATTTTAGACCAGAAATTATCAAATATTTAGAGGAAAATATTGGCTAAACTTTTTTCCATCTAAATTTTAAAGACATCTTCAATGAAAGCAATCCAATTACAAAGAAGACTAAGGTAAAAATAAACCAATGTGGGGAGTCCAGTGGTAGCCCAGCAGGCTAAGTGCAGGTGGTGCAAAGTGCATGGACAGGCATAAGGACCCCAATTAGAGCTCCAGGCTCCCCACCTACAGGGGGGTCATTTCACAGATGGTGAAGCAGGTCAGTAGGTATCATCTTTCTCTCCCCTCTCTGTCCTCCCCTCTTCTCTCCATTTCTCTCTGTCCTTTCCAACAACAACATCAATAACAACAATAATAACTACAACAATAAAACAACAAGGACAACAAAAATGGATAAATAAATATTTTAAAAAATAATAAACCAATGGGTCCACATCAAATTAAAAAGCTTCTGCACAGCAAAAGAAACCAATACCCAAAGAGACCCTTCACAGAATGGGAGATCTTCACATGTCATATATCAGATAAGAGGCTAATAACTAAAATCTATAAAAAGTTTGCCAAACTCTACAACAAGAAAACAAATGACCCCATCCAAAAATGGGGAGAGAGCATGCGCAGAATATTCATCATAGAAGAGATACAAAAGGCCGAGAAACACATGAAAAAAATGCTCCAAGTCATTGATTGTCATAGAAATGCAAATAAAGACAACAATAAGATACTACTTCACTCCTGTGAGAATGTAATAAATCAGAAAAGATAGCAGTAACAAATGTTAGAGAGGTTGTGGGGACAAAGGAACCCTCCTGCACTACTAATGGGAATGTAAATTAGCACAACCTCTGAGGAGAGCAGTCAGGAGAACTCTCAGAAGGCTAGAAGTGGATCTACCCTGTGACCCTGCAATTCTTCTCCTGGAGGTATATCCTAAGGAACCAAACACAACCATCCAAAAAGATTTGTGTATACCTATGTTCATAGTAGCACAATTTGTAATAGCCAAAACCTGGACGCAAGCAAGGTGTCCAATAACAAATGAATGGCTGAGCAAGTGGTAGTATATATACACAATGGAATACTATTTAGCTATTAAAATGGTGATTTCACCATTTTCAGCCCATCTGGATGGAGCTTGAAGAAATCATGTTAAGTGAAATAAGTCAGAAACAGAAGGATGAATATGGATGATCTCACACACAAGCAGAAGTGAAAAGCAAGAGAAAACACTAAGCCGAACTGGAAATGAAGCTGGTGTATTGCACTAAAGTAAAAGACTCTGGGGTGGGTGATGGTGGGAGGGAGGTTTCACTTCCTGGAACATGATGCAGAGGACCTAGTGGAAGTTGTATTTTTATATGGAAAACTGGGAAATGTTATGCATGTATTAACTATTGTATATACTGTTGATTGTACAACATTAATTCCCTAATAAAAACAGTAACAAAATGGTCATGATAAATGCTTTCTTTTTTAACTAGGTAATATATATATATTATTTTGCCTCCATGGTTATTGCTGGAGCTCTGTGCATGCACTATGAATCCACTGCTAATGGAGGCCATTTTTGTTGCCTTTCTTGTAGTTGTTATTGTTATTTGACAGGACAGAAGGAATTCGAGAGAGGAGGGGAAGACAGAGAGGAGAGAAAGGTAGACACCTGCAGACCTGCTTCACCACTTGTGAATTGATGCCCTGCATGTGGGGAGCTGAGGGCTCGAACTGGGATCCTTACATGGTCCTTGCACTTTGCGCCATGTATGCTTAACTCACTGCACTATTGCTAAGCCCCCTACTTGATTATATTTTTAAAACTTTACTATATGTTGGAGATTTTTCTTAATAAAGTATGAGGTGAAAAGGCAAAGAAAAAGAAAAAAAAAGAATGTGTGCATATAGTAAAGAACAGGTATCAAGGTTAAAAACCTTATGTCATACCACCTAGAGATAATCAGCCTTAGTGTTAGAAGAACTTGTTGCTCAAACCTGTATTCTTGGGTAGGTGTTTGTGCTTTGTACTATATACACTTAATCCAGTGTGATACCGCCCAGTCCCCAATATCTGATTTAAACATTTTTTTATATTTATTTTCCCTTTTGTTGCCCTTGTTGTTTTTTCATTGTTGTTGTAGTTGTTATTATTGTTGTCACTGTTATTACATAGGACAGAGAGAAATGGAGAGAGGAGGGGACAACAGAGAGGGGGAGAGAAAGAGAGACACCTACAGACCTGCTTCACCGTCTATGAAGCGACTCCCCTGCGGGTGGGGAGCAGGGTTGAACAGGGATCCTTACGCTGGTCCTGTGCTTTGCACTATGTGCGCTTAACTCACTGCGCTACAACAGGATTCCCAATATCTGAGTTTTTTAAAAAATATTTTATTTGTTTTAGGGAAAGAGAGGTCAAGAAAGAAAGAGAGAGACAGAGACACCAGAGCACTGCTTGGTTGTGGTTTATGATGGTGTTGGGGATTGAATCTGGAACCTTGGAGCCTCAGGTATGTATATCTTTTTGCATAACTTTTATGCTATTTCCAAGCCCAACCTGATACCATTTAAAAAAACTTATTTATCCTTTTATTCATTATATATGAAGCAAGATCTTCGCATGAGAAGGGGTGGGGAGACAGAGAGAGAGAGGGAGCATCACTTTCATATTTGTGGTGCTGGAAATTGAAGCACAGATCTCAGGCATTCAAGTCTGATTTCCTACCAGTTGAAAGATTTCCCCTGTTTAAACGTGGCATCTTGAGTCAGTAATTTTTCCACCTATCTGCTTTTTCATTCATAAAATCTGAGTAAAAATAATGGCACCTGCCTGTTAAGTATAAAGATAAGCTTCATTACATGTGATTGTAAAGTGCTTAGCACTATACCTTTACCCAGTAAGTATTTAATAAAGAACATTTTTTTAGTATTGTCACCAGATTGACCAACACTTCCCCTGGTCTCAATAAGATTATAATCCAATAGAGGAGACTAGACATGTTCACAGAGAATTATAGCCCAAGAACCAAGGTGAGGAATGCTTCAGAAGCCCAGGGGGGAGAATAATCATCTTCCAGAAGTCCTGGGTAGAAGTGCATCTTCAGACCAAGAGACTGAACCCCCCCACCCCCCACCCCTGACCTCACTCACTTCAGTTCTCAGAGGAGAAGTTTGGATATAGGGGATGAGTGCAGAGTCATGCAAACACCACACTTCCCCCCCCCCCCCAGATTTACCCCACAGTTGTAGTCCCTAGAGGCCAAATCCTCTCTTCAGAAAACTACATGGAGAAGGGGTGCAGCTCTAGGTTCCCAGATGCCATCCTTCCTCATGCTAGGAGGAATGGGTTCTGACACCATTAGTGCCCTCTGTGCACAGTACTATCACATCTAGTTGACAGAAGCCTGGGAGGAGAGGGGAGCTCCTGAAAGGGCAGGAAAACAAAGCTCAGGGTATCAACCTGAGAGCACTAGCATTTGGAGGAAGTGAGTTTCTACGTAAAGCAGTCATGATGCCTGGGTGAAAGAGGGACTTGAAGTTGCATGGGAAGCTATCAGAAGTACTGCTTTTCTCACCTCATTACCGTCTTACTCTGTCTAGGCAGCCTTGGGATCCTGTTCACTGGGCTTAGAGACTCAGCGATGATTAATAGTGAGGTGATTGGGAGAAGATTGGGTTCAACTCTCCAAAGGGATGCTAGGTCAACATAATCTGCCACTTGAGGAAGACTGGTCCAGAAATGAGTGCAACCTAGAATGTTCCTGGCTGTGACCATGGAATGCAAGCTCAGACCCAAAGGGGTGCAGAGGTTACACAGGCTCCTGTGCTGAATATGAATAGACCTAGGTTAGATTGATAAGGGTTACAGTTATGGTATTTATATACTTTTCCTATATTTGGGAGCTACTCTCTTCCCCGATCCAGCTTTCTAGTCCTAGTCCCAATTCTGATACCATCTCCCTAGACTATACTTTTAGCCCATCTGCATGTTAGCTGTTGGGCTCAGGCAAAAAATTAGTAAAGTCATAGACCCCTTGGGATATACCTAAAATAGACTTCCTCGCTTCTTCCAACATGAAGACCCCAAATCTCATCTGCTATATTCTTTTTAAAAAGTATTTATTATTTATTCCCTTTTATTGTTCTTATTGTTTTATTGTTGTTGTTATGACTGGTGTCGTTGTTGTTGGATAGGACAGAGAGAAATGGAGAGAAGGGAAGACAGAGAAGGGGAGAGAAAGAGAGACACCTGCAGACCTGCTTCACCGCCTGTGAAGCGACTCCCCTACAGGTGGGGAGCTTGGGGCTTGAACCGGGATCCTTATGCTGGTCCTTACACTTGGTGCCACGTGTGCTTAACCCGCTGCGTTACTGCCCGACTCCCTCATCTGCTATATTCTTACCTTTAGGTTCCTGATTTTTAAACAATTTGTTCTGCTTTATATCTTAATGCTTTTCAGCCACCAAGTTGCAAATGCTACGATGAGGTCAACCTGACTTTCCTGGGTAGAAGACTTCATCAGTGTGTCTTGGAACCCCACCTCACCAGAGCCCTACTCCACGAGGGAAAGATAGAAATAGGCTGTGGGTATGGATTGACCTGTCACTGCTCATGTTCAGCAAAGAAACAATTACAGAAGCCAGACCTCCCACCTTCTACAACCCATAAAGATCTTTGGTTTATACTCCCTGAGGGATAAAGAATAGGGAAGCTCTGGAAAGACGACCCCACCAATGAGTCCTGGAGCTCCGTTTCCCCAGAGCCCCACCCTACTAGGGAAAGAGAGAGACAGGCTGGGAGTATGAACCGACCAGTCAACGACCATGTTCAGAGGGGAAGCAATTACAGAAGCCAGACATTCAATTTTCTGCATCCCACAATGATCTTGCGTCCATACTCCCAGAGGGATAAAGAACAGGAAAGCTATCAGGGGAGGGCATAGAAAATGAGATCTGGTGGTGGGAACTGTGTGGAGGTGTACCTCTCTTATCCTATGGTTTTGTCAATGTTTCCTTTTTATAAATAAAAAAATTGAAAAAATTGAAAAAAACAAAACAAAACAGGGAAGCTTTCAATGAAGGGATGGGATATGGAACTCTGGTGGTGGGAATTGTATTGAATTTTACCCCTCTTATCCCGCAATCTTGTCAATCATTATTAAATCACTAATAAAAAAATTTAAAAAAGGGAGTTGGACGGTAGCACAGCAGGTTAAGAGCACATGGAGCGAAGCTCAAGGACAGATTCCGGTTCAAGCCCCCAGCTCCCCACCTGCAGGGGAGTCACTTTACAGGTGGTGAAGCAAATCTTCAGGTGTCTATCTTTCTCTCCCCCTCTCTGTCTTCCTATCCTCTCTCCTTTTATCTCTGTCCTATCGGACAATGATGACAATAATAACTACAACAACAATAAAAACAAGGGCAACAAAAGGGAAAATAAATAAAAAATTAAAAAAAGATAAAAAAATAAATAAAAAGACTGGGTTCAACTCTGGCTTCCCTACTAATAGAAAGACCTTGGACAAGTTGCATAATCAAACTAGCTTGCAATTTTCTGTCCTAAAACAGGTTTTGTTAAGACTTGCCCTCACTATCTCATGGGAATGTGGTAAGGATTGAGTGAGTTAATGTGTATGAAATATAACTTATTTTATCAGTGACTTTGTACTCTTTGCCCGTGATTGTAGATATGTCCTGAACAAATCACACAAGCCTTTCTTCTAGCCTTGACCAAGTTACTTGTTTCAATAAAGGTCATTTATATTTGGCATGTTTCAAATGTTTTCTCAATTTACTTCTTCCCTCAGGGAAATCTCTGACATCTTTGTGATAGAATCCTTACTCATCTTTTTATAACTCAACATAAATACTGTAATTATTTAAAGTCACTGGTAGGAAAAGCAGATTTTTTTCAAGATGCCATCATTTGCTCTAAAGGGTATAAGATGAATTAATGGATCATATGGAAGGTCCATGTCTAGCCTTGTGAGAGTTTTCCAGACTGCTCTCCACAGAGGCTGGACCAATTTACATTCCCACCAGCAATGCAAAAGAGTTCCTCTGTCCCCACAGCCTCTCCAGCATTTGTTGCTACTGTCCTTTTTGATGTATGCCATTCTTACAGGAGTGAGGTGGTATCTTAGTGTTGTCTTAATTTGCATTTCTCTGACAATCAGTGAACTAGAGCAGTTTTTCATATGTTTGTTAGCCTTTTGGATCTCCTCTGAAGTGAATGTTTTGTTCATATCCTCTGCCCATTTTTGAATGGGGTCATCTGCTTTTTTGGTGCTAAGTTTGCTGAGCTCTTTATATATTTTGGTGATTAGTTTCTTGTCTGATGTATGGCATGTGAAGATCTTCTCCCATTCTGTGAGGGGTCTAAGGACTCCATAACACCCAACCAAAAAGAGGTGTATACTCCTATGTTCATAGCAGCACCATTCATAATAGCTAAAACCTGGAAGCAACCCAGGTGCCCAACAACAGATGAGTGGCTGAGAAAGCTGTGGTATATATACACAATGGAATACTATGCAGCTATCAAGAACAATGAACCCATCTTCTCTGACCTATCTTGGACAGAGCTAGAAGGAATTATGTTAAGTGAGCTTAGTCAGAAATATAAAGATGAGTATGGGATGATCCCACTCATCAACACAAGTTGAGAAAAAAGATCTGAAAGGGAAACTAAAAGCAGAATCTGACTAAATTCAAAGTAAAAACCCTGTGGTGAGGGGGAGGGTGGACATGCAGCTTCCTGGGCCGGTGGGGGGTGGGAGTGGGTGGGAGGGGTGGGACACAGTCTTTTGGTGGTGGGAATGGTGTTTATGTACACTCCTAGTAAAGTGTAGTTATATAAATCACTATTTGATTAATATGAGAGGGGGAAAATTAATTGTATGTCTCCAAGTTTTTAAAACACAGACTGAGTCTTTTTAATTTAGAGGCTGTGTATTTGATATGTGGACTCTCTTAAAAGCCTAGACCAAGTAGATCAGAAGCAACTGGTGGCACAGCTATATACAAGATACTGGGTACTATACAGAAAACCCTAACAAAAGGACTTTCAAAGTTAACCCAATTACCAAATAATGTGATGATAACATTAACTATCCATTGTCTTTTTGAACCCTAAGACAGCAGGAACCTCACATCTCCACTATAGAGCCTATATTTCCCCCCGGTCCTGGAACCTTAGGATAGGGCCCACTTTCCCGCATGCCTCTCCCAATCCATATCAAATAATACTGCATCTGCCGATCACAACCTAATCAACGCAACGATTGCCACCTCAACATGCTTCAGCTCAGACTGTGTCCAGAGACTTCACGTGGGGAATGACAACCCTTCAGTTTCATTACTCGGGTGAGACCTTTCCTTTCATAGTATTCTCTAATTCCATCCCAGGTGGTTCACTTTCTAACAAAGTCCCAAAACCTAGATATAGACCAGGTTCTGTGAGAGAGAGCATATGTTCACACGTATCCATAAATTAGTGCAAAATATATACCTGAAAGTAGAAGTACACTAGAGTTTGCAGTGAGTACCCCCCTAACACTTCCTCTCCACTATTCCATGATTGCTCAACAATTTGTTTGGCTTCGTATGTTAACTCTCTTTACAGCCACCAGGTTCCAGATGCCATCAGGATGCTGGCCAGGCTTCCCTGGACTGAAGACCCCACCAATGTGTCCTGGAGCTCCGCTTCCCCAGAGACACACCCTACTAGGGAAAGAGAGAGGCAGACTGGGAGTATGGATTGACCAGTCAAAGTCCATGTTCAGCGGGGAAGCAACTACAGAAGCCAGACCTTCTACCTTCTGCAACCCACAGCGACCCTGGGTCCAAGCTCCCAGAGAATGGGAAAGCTATCAGGGGAGGGGATGGGATATGGAGATTGGGTGGTGGGAATTGTGTGGAGTTATACACCTCCTACCCTAATTTATCCTTTCTTAAATAAAAAATAAATTAAAAAATAATAAAGGGTATAAGATGACCTTGTAGGAAATACAGGATATAATTATTTCTGGTTCTAAAAAATTAATAAAACTTTTCTTTGAATAGTTCATGCTTCTCCATTGCATGTTTCTTTTAAAAGAACTGCAAACTCTAGTGAGAAAGATGCCACAAAAATAGAAATGCTAATCTCTTAAGAACTCAAATATCTTTCAAAAATGATAAATAATTTATTTCACAGCATCCATGGTATAATTAACCTTACTTTATAAATGAGGAAAAGAAAGTCAACAGAAGTTAGGGACCTCTACAAGGTCAAAAGCAACTAAGTCTGGAGTAGAAGCTATCCTAGAATCTAGGAATTATTTCATGAAAAGGATTCTCTACTTAGTACACACACTGAGCATGAACAATATCCTAGCTGTTGTGGGTTCTTTAGTATCCTGGAGCACACACACATACACACACACACACACACACACACACACACACACACACACAGACACGCACACATGCCTCATATAAAACAAATAGCAGGGTCTGGGAAGTGGTACACCTGGTTGAGCACATACATTACATTACAGTGTGCAAAGACCAGGGTTCAAGCTCCCACTCCCCACCTTCAGGGGGAAGTTTTATGAGCAATGAAGCAGTGCTGCGGGTATCTCTCTTTCTCTTTGCCTCTTAATTTCTCTTTATTCTGCCACACAATAAATAAAGCTTTTTAAAAAACAAATAACAATAAGCATTGTAGTTAGATATAAAGTATTACCAAAGTAGAGGAGGGAGCAGACTATGACCTGAGTAGAGAGGGCATCTGGCACTATTTTTATAGATGGGATTTAAGCTGAGATTTTTGACAATATGATGAAGAATACATGAAGCAGAAGCTGAAAACCGGGTCAGGGCATAGAATGGCTCCCAAACTTGAAAAATATGTAAATACAATGAACCGTTTACCACTTTGATCTGGTCCAGGGCCCAAGTCTTTATAACTTCTCTCTTTTACACTGGTCTCCTCTCCCCTCCCTACCCCTCCTTTTCCCTCTCTTCTCTTCCCTTCTCCTCCCCTCTTCTCTCCTTTTCTTTGTTTCTCTTCTTTCCTTCTCTCCCTCTTTCCCTTCTTCTTTCTAGTTCATGTGCTTTATTTTCTATATTACACAAATGAGTAAAACCATTCAATGGTTTTCTTTCACCTCTTTACTAAGCATGATTACCTTCATTTTCACTCATTTTGCCCCAAAGGATACAATATCACCTTTTTAAACTGCTGAGTAATATTCTATTACATATATATTCCATAACTTCTTCACTCAGTTGTCCATCTATGAACATTTAGATTGCTTCTACTCATTTGTTATGAAAGGCTTTAAAATGACCAAGACAAGATGAAATAAGATGAGGTACTAGAAATACTTGAGTGGCATAACTAAATGGATTTAGTTAAGTGCAGGTATTTATGGGTGGTCTAGGAGTGTGGAAATTCTGATATCCTTAAAATCTGGCTGTAAGGTTGGACCTTTTCAACTTCTCTAGTGATGTAATGTTATCTTTTAAGAGATGGCTATAAATAATCATTTTCCTCACTAGACATCATCTTAGAGTATTACCAATTACTGGATGTTCTAAACTAGAGTTCATCCCCTGTAGTACAGGGTACTGAGAAGATTTTCAGGGAACATGTTTCTCAATTTCAGTGAGAAAAATACCTATATATCTCAGTGAGTTTTCCTGGAACCAGTCTGTGCATCCCTAATGAACTACTGTGTACAGAGGCCAACAATGTGGCAACTTAAAACCCATGTGATTATAACGGTTTGACAGCAAATCAAGAAGATGTCAAATGTAACATGAAAGAGAAAAGCAATGAATAAAGGAGAGAAAAATTAAGTAAGAGAGTTTAGAAATTGAGCAGCTATAAAGACCTGTGACCTGGACCTCCAGAAAAAATATGGTTGTAAGAGTCTTACATCATAACTAGGATCTGAGAAAAATTGCATGCTTATTATGGACTGATTTATGTTTTTCCAAAGTCCATATTTTGAAGTCCTACTCCTCAGAGATAAACTGCATTAGAAGATAAAGTCTATAAAGATGTAATTAGGGTTAATTGAAGTCATGAAGGAAAGTCCTAATCAAGTATGATTATTTCTTTATAAAAATATAGTAGCACATAGATACACACAGAGGAAGGCCATGTGAAGACACAAAGATGGCAAGTCAAGGAGAGAAGTCTTAGAATGAAACTAACCCTACCCTTGCCTTGATCTCAGACTTCTCTTCTCCAGGATAGAGATTTAAATTTCTGGGGGCCAGAAATTTAAATTAAAATTGTTACAGTGCGCAAGGACCCAAGTTTGAACCCCTGGTCCTCACCTGCAGGAGGAAAGCTTCACAAGTGGTGAAACAGTACTGCAGGTGTTTCTCTGTCTCTCTCCCTCTCAATCATCTCCTTCCCTCTCAATTTATGACTGTCTCTATCCAAAAAATAAAGATTAAAAAATATTCTGTTGTTTAAGTCATCTAATTTGAGTTACTTGTTATAACAGCCATTGCAAATTAACACAGTACCCACAGAAAGCAAATACCATAGATTCTTTGTGGCTAGAAGGACTCAAGCACATGCTTAGATCAGACCCAGAAGTGCAGTGATTTTTAAAGGAACACAGATTTGTTGGTGAGGGAAGAAAGAGGTCTGAAGCAAATGTAGGTATACAGATCAAAGGATCTCTAAGTAAAATGACTCCTGTGTCAGACAAAGTATTCAATTATTACCTGGAGTCGTCCACTAGCTTTGTAGCATGTGGAATGCTTGACTTGAAGGTCTTTTTCTTTATGACTTAATTGTGAAAAATCTAAAATGATGATAGTTCCATATATTCAAATGATACCTCCACATCACAGTATCAGATCTCAAAAAGTGTTTAGGGCCATTGTAATAAAAACTGCTTGGAGTGGAACATAAACAAACACACTGACTAGTGGACTAGAACTGAGAGCCCAGAAGTAAGCCCCAGCACTTATGGACATCTAATCTTTGACAAAAGTCCCCAGATTATCAAATGGGGAAAGGAGAGTCTCTTCAACAAATGCTGTTGGAAAAAATTGGGTTAAAACATGCAGAAGAATGAAACTGAACCACTATATTTCACCAAACACAAAAGTAAATTCCAAATGGATAAAAGACTTGGATGTTTGATCAGAAACTATCAAAATACTTGGAGGAAAATATTGACTTAACTTTTTTCTCTATAAATTTTAAAGACATCTTCAATGATAGAAACCCAATTACAAAGAAGACTAAATAAAAAATAAACCATTGGGACTACACCAAATTAAAAAGCTTCTGCACAGCAAAAGAAACTACTTGCTAAACAAAGAGACCCCTTACAGAATGGGAGAAGATCTTTACATGCCATACACCAGACAAGAGGCTAATAACCAAAATATATAAAAAGCATAAAAAACTCAGCAACAAGAAAACAAATGATCCCATCCAAAAATGGGGAGAAGATATGAACAGAATATACATCAAAGAAGAGATCTGAAAGGCTGAGGAACATGAAAAAAATGCTCCAAGTCATTGACTGTCAGAGGAATGCAAATAAAGACAACAACGAGATACCTCTTCATTCCTGTAAGAATATAATACATCAGAAAAAATAGCAGCAAAAAATTCTGGAGATGTTATGGGGAACAAAGGAACTCTCCTGCACTGCTGGTGAGAATGTCAGTTGGTCCAACCACTGTGGAGAGCAATCTGGAGAACTCTCAGAAGTCTAGAAATGGACCTAACCTATGAGCCTGCAATTCCTCTCCTGGAAATATATCCCAGTAAAACAAACATACCCATCCAAAAACATTTGTATATACCTATGTTCATAGCAGCACAATTTGTAGTAGCCAAAACTTGGAAGCAAACCAGGTGTCCAACAACAGATGAGTGGCTGAGTAAATTGTGGTCTATATACACAATGGAATACTACTCAGCTATTAAAAATGGTGACTTCACTGTTTTCAGCCCACCTTGGATAAAGCTTAAACAAATAATGTTAAGTGAGATCAGCCAGAAAGAGGAGAAAGAATATTAGAGGATCTCACTCAGAGACAGAAGTTGAAAAACAAGATAAGTGAAAACACAAAGCAGAACTTGGACTGGAGTTGGTATATTGCACCAAAGTAAAAGACATTGTGGTAGGTGGGAGGATTCAGGTCTTGGGAGACAGAGGAGGACCTAGAAAAGAAAGAAGTCAATTATTTGATGTGATAAATAAAATTATCACTGTGGCTATTATATTATAGATAATATACATATCAAATAAAAAATGATACCTCCATTGAGCATCATTCAATACATTCAATCACTTCTTTTTTTTCTGAACATATCTCCCTTTTCTGGATTATGCGATGCCACTAGTCTCCTTCTGATAGTTACTTTTTAACTTTGGTTGTTGCCTCTTCTCTCTCTACCTAAATTATAGATATTGGAGGTCAGGACCAGGTGATGGTGCACTGGCTAAGCACACATAGTACCATGAGCAAGGACCCAGGTTTGAGCCCCAACTCCCCAACTATAGTGGGGAAGTTTCATGAGCCGTAAAGCAGGTCTGCAGGTGTCTAATGTCTTCTTTCTCTCTCTATTCCCCCCTCCTCTCTCAATTCTCTCTGTCTTATCAAATAAAGTAGAAAAAAAAAAGAAAAAAAATTGCCACCGGAAATGGTGGATTTGTGGTGCAGGTACTGAGCCCCAGTGATAACTCTGGAGACAAAAACAAACAAAAAAATACTGGGCTTCCTCAGAACTCCATATAGAATTCTGCCATAGACCCTGTTCTCTTTTCTAACTATACCACCTTTCCACGGGAACACATCAGTCCCTAAACTAAACACCACATGAAGATGAACCCTACGGATCTATAGTTCTGGCCATTCTCTTGAGCTCTTGACTCATATAACAAAATTCATGCTTGTTGTTTTCACTTGAATACTACACTCTTGATTTTCCTGCACAATCTTTTCCCTTCCTCCATCCTTCCATTCTTAGTCCAGAGTTGCTACCATCAAGCAAGTTGCTTAAGCCAAGTCACCTTTGATTTCTACCCTATGTCTATGGCCATGCCCGATCTCATCTGATTTCTCCCTCAATTCATTAGAAGTATAAACCATTCTATTTTCAAATTATTTCTCAACTTGTTCATCTTTTTTTCCATCAGCTCCAATAATATCAAGATATAAGTCAGTTTTCTGAACAGCTACGAGAGCCTCCTCATTGGCACATGTAATATAACCCAGCCTCTAACAGAAGCCTGTAGTAATAGAACATTCTGTCATATATTGTATGGTCCTCCCCATTCTACAATTCCAACTTCCTCTTGATTTTTAGCTCTTCTTATTTCTCACTCCTTTTTGGCCTTTCTTTAATTTCTTTCACATATATGAATCCTAGATTTAGTTCCCTTGAAATGACTTAGGTGAAAGTTGCAGATAATTCAGAAGCAAGGGCATGAAAAGAGTGAGGGAAAAAAGAAAACACAAGACTTGGAAAATAGAGCTCTATTTTGTGAGACTTCTTGAGAAGTCTGTAGAATGCCATCCAGAGATGTCAACCTAGAGAAGGACATTGTCTATTGGTTCTTGTTCCCCATAGATGAAGATTGGGGGGGGGGGTAGAGAAGAGCTTTAATACCCAAAGTATCTACTAGCTGCACTGTTGTACAATTAGAGAAAGTGGAAAGATACTCAACTGCTAGAAATGAGTGACTGTCAAATGTAGGTAAATTAGAGCTTGCATGTTTTTCTGTGAATGAAACAAAAAGAAGATGTATGGTTGGGTCAATGAAGGGATGATGCTAATGGATGGAACATAGGATATTTTTCTTGCATTGGTGATTTTGTACATGCTGCTCCCTTAGCTGATTTCCTTTTCCTCTCTTTTCTGAAAGCAGCTGGATCCCTCCCACGTTGTAGGTCTCAGCATAAATATCATTTTCTCAGAGACACTTTTCTCTATTTCCCAAGCTAAGTTATATCTCCTTTGATAGTTTCTTTTGAGTTTCTGATTACTTTTTGCGTGCTCCATCTTGTGTTAATCACCATCATGAGACTTTAACTCTTGGCTTCCTTTGTTCATCTCCGTACACTCAGTGCATGGCACTATACATGCTCCATAGAAGGTATACAAATGATAAAGGGATGAAGAAAGAGTCATACACACACACACATACACACACTGCTTTCAAACCCTTCCTTTGCAGCAAAAGCAGAGAACTGCTTTTACATTAAGTCTGTCTAGCTATAGAAGGGTTCAGGTTTCTTGGGCTATAACTGGGCCAACAGTGAAAAGGAAATTTTAGGACAATAAATGACTGGGTGGGGGGAGTCAACAAACACCTGTGGAGCATCCAACAAGGAGATCAAATATTATCTAGGTAAAGGCATACAATATGTGCATTTATTTTCATGAGGTGGTCATGGAGTCTGGATTTTTTTTTCTAAGTGCCAACATGATTGGAAGGCAGTGGATCACTTGGTAATATGAGGCCTAGTGGTGGTGGGAGGTGGTTCTAAGATTCTTTCTGGATTTTTATTTGAGGCATTCATATCAAGTGGGGCCAAGATCAAGGGTGTGTGAATATCTGGTAGAGATTCTAGAACTATTTAAACTCAAGGGGTGCTTGAAAATAGTTCTGCTGCTGACTATCAAGTGCAGCCCGATACTTAGGAAGATGTTTTCAGATATAGAGCACAGCTGTGCCATACTAAGTCAGGAGAAAGTGTAGGTTCTTTATTTCTTTCTCTGTGGCATAGGAGTATTTATATAGGATCAAATTAGGCATATTTCCTTTAGCCGAATATTTCAAAATTTCATAATAGTAGATATAAATAAGGGATGATGCCAAATAAAATCTGGTATAGTTTACTTAAAATTTTTTTAATCCACTGCTCCTGGAGGCATCTTTTTTCCATTGTTGTTGTTGTTGCTTCTGTTGTTGTTGTGGTTAGATAGGACAGAAAGAAAATGAGAGAAGGGGGAAGACAGAGGGGGAGAGAAAGATAGACACGTGCAGACCTGCTTCACTACTTGCAAAGCAACCCCCCTCCCTGCAGGTGGGGAACTGGGGCTCCAACAGGGATCCTTACTCCAGTCCTTGCACTTTGTGCCAAGTGCACTCTACCCAGTGGGCTACCACCCGGCCCCCTTAAGGTTTTTATTTTTATTTTTTTATTGCTGGGGTTATCTCTGGGATTTGGTGCCTGAATGATGAATCCACCACTCCAGCAGCAATTTTTCCTTTTCCTTTTTTCTTTTATTTGATATGGTAGAGAGAAATTGAGAGGGAATGGGGAGACTGAGAGGGATAGAGAAAGAGAGATAACTGCTGCACTGCTTCACCACTCAGGAATTTCCTCCCTACAGGTGGGGGCTTGGAGCTTGAGCCCAGTCCTTGTGCATGGGTGTACTTAATCAGGTGCACCACTCTCTGACTCTGTAGTTTACTTCTAAATTTGGTAATCAAAAAGATCATCTTTACATTGGAGACATTATGTGGTAACATTTGCTTTAACTACAAATGCTCACTATTCTTTTACAAATGTCAACTACTGTAACTATTCAGAGTCTACCAGTGTAGAATCTTTAAGTGTTAGAAACCCTGAGAAATAAACTCATTTATTATGGCTCCTATTCACTCCTCAACAACCCAGAATAGAAACTCTTCAAAGCAACTACATGACATTTGTAAAAGATCTTGTTGCCTGGAAACAGACCCTGAAATACTAGTTTAGTTTTTGTTCACCTCTCAGAAAAGTATATCAGGGTGCAAATGTCCATCAGTGAGAAGATAAGAGGTTTATTAGGAGGAACAGGAGAGAAAAGGGGAGGGTACGAGTGAACATTAGTGATAGTATACTCCCAAAGGGTTGGGAGAAGGCAGGTTGGAAGAATGAGGCTCAGCTCTGCACTGAGGTCTGGAAGCCCTAGTGTTATATAGATTTTCCTTTCCCTAGTCCTTCCCCTCCTCTTGATTGTGAGTGGTTGATTCATTTAAATGTGGGCTGGGTCATGTAGAATTTATCAGGTCAGGTTGGGTGATATAGAACAGGGACCTCTAGTTACTTTTGGTAGGCTGTGGTTCTCAGATGACTTTAGCTGAGCACTCTCCATCTTGACTTGTCCCTCGATGCTGCCAGATCTTGACTTCTATTACCACTACATTATTCCCTCCACCTTGGGACTATTTCTCCTACTACCCACTGTAACTTTCTGAGTATCTTGGAAATTTGAACATAATATATTTTTAAATTTTCTTTATTGGGGATTAATAGTTTGCAGTCAACAGTAAAATACAGTAGTTTGTACAAGTGTAACACTTCCCAGTTTTCCACATAACAATTCAACCCCCCACTGTGTCCTCCTCTGCAATCATGTTCAACCCCCAACCCCTCAAAGTAAAAGCTCAGAGTGTTTTACTTTGATGCAATACACCAACTCCAGTACAAGTTCTGCTTAGTGTTTTCCCTTCTGATATTGTTTTTCAACCTCTGTCCATGAGTGAGATCATACCATACTCACCCTTTAAAAAATTATTTATTTATTAATGAGAAAGATATGAGGAGAGAGAGAAAGAGCCAGGCATCACTCTGGTACATGTGCTGCTGGGGACTGAACTCAGGACCCCTACTTGAGAGTTCGATGCTTTATCCACTGTGCTACCTTCCGGGCCACCCATTCTCATCCTTTTTAAACATAATACTTTGAAGGCACTAACATGTCATCATGAGGCAGGGAAATAAGCAAGAGTCTGGGAATTAGGAGAAAGTTTTCCAGTTCTACTCTGCTGCTACCTGGATGTGCAACTGTGAGTGTGAATCCTCTAATCTCATTTTCCCCAAATGGAAGGCTTTTCATGTCTCACCACACATGGGAAATACAGTGAACAGTCACGTTTTTGGTAAAGAGCCAGTCTGCCTAGATAAAAATTCTTGCTCTGCCATTATGTGACTTTGTGCAAATTACTTAACAGCACTCTATTTTCTCATCTATAAGTAGTACTAGTTCTATACTGTAAAAGTAGTTGTGAGATTAACTCACTTCATAAACTTAAAAATATCTTAAAAGTAAATTTTTGTTAATATTGTTCACTGTAACATTGTAATAGAAAAGCCAGTGCTTGACTTAAATATGCATTGTTAAGAGCCAGTTAAACTATCAAACAACAACAAAAAATGAGGTAAAGAGAGAGAGAGAGAGAGAAAGTGAGTAATCAGAACATTACTCCAGCATGTGTGAGGGTTTGTACACTACCTACTAAGCCACCTCCCTGGCTGCAAGCTGGTGCACTGTTTGCTGTTTTTGTCATTACTTTTAACTATACTGCTCAGGCTCTCTCTCTCTCTCTCTCTCTCTCTCTATATATATATATATATATATATATATATTTTTTTTCATATCGAAAGAAAAGGAGGGAGAAGGAAAAAACACTACTGTCCTGAAGCTTTCCCCAGCACAGAAGGGCCAGGTTCAGGCGTTCTTTTGAAGATCTTCAAGAGATGTGGGTAAGTGAAACCAGCACGACACTGTCTATGGTCATAACTCCCTGAATGCGCCCAATCTTACTTGAAAACAGCAAGGCTCAAATCAGGAAAGAGATAGCTGGCTACCAAGTGTGAGAGAGCACAATAGAATTGTGCTAGTGTATGCAGAACTATTTCAGAGTGGACCTACAGAAACTCTTAACAGTAGTTAATTCATAGGAGGACACTTGGGAACAGGGATAGCTTAACAGACTGATGTTTCTATTTTTGTCTTCCTAGCTGAATTTGCCACCAAGTGCTACCTTGAGCTTGTTTCTAGAAATAAACTACATGCAAACAAAAACAAAAGTGATAAATGCTTGCTTTGTCTTAGAACAGTTCAAGGAATAAATATGAACTAATGTATCTAAAAACTACTATATCTACCCTCACTCCCTTTGATTCCTTCCTTTAGCTCCTTCATGTGCTCCCCCAGAAGAAAATATTTATCTAAATGAAAAGTTGAAAGAAGATTAAAATCAAGAAGACATTAAAAATCAGACTAATTTCAAAGGTCTATATGTACTTTGAAATTGGGCTCAGAATGGGGAATAAAAACTGGTAGGGAGGAAAGTGAAGATAAGCACTTCGCATTTCCCCATTTCTCACAAATTAGGGAATTTGCATTCAGCTTTGAGGAAACAGGAAGTCCTTGTCTAGTGGCCGAGTTGTGAAAAAAGAAGATGCAGTAATTGCATGAAGGGGTTGGTTCTACACAGCAGACATATATATATAAGGTTTTCAAGACTCGTCTGTTCTGAGGCTTGTAAGCCTGGACACACAATTTAGGGTGCTTCTGCGCCCTCTCATCCCCTTGGCACCAGCTCCCCAAAGTGTCCCAGAATGCAAAACTCCCTTGGATTTTTTTTTCTTCTCTGTACAATTATGTTTCAAGTTCATCTCAGCCTCCTTTGCCCTCTCATGCACTTCTGGTTTCAGGTTTCTAGCCACCACCCTGACAAAACAGTTTCCATCTCTGAAGTCACAGACCTTGCCTTTGTCCTGAGGGCTGCAGTGACTTTGTGCACTCTACTGTGTTGGTCCATCCTTCTGCTCAGTTTCAAGTCCTGGGGACTGTGTATTTAGACATGCTAGAGTTCCATGTCTTTCCTACTTCTCCCACATACTGACAAAACTGTGTCTAGGATGAGCCTTCACTTTCCTCCCCACTCTCAACCCTCTAATCTGGTTTGCAAAGACTTGCTCTCACCCAGCAGGGGTCTCTGGCTGTCATCCTGATTTCTCTCCTATTTAGGGAGCAAAATGCAGAAATGTTGACAGCATATCCACTGCTTTCCATCTTCTCTCTGAAAGGCCTTCTTCCAGGCTGTGGCTGGTGAGGGTAGTGACCCAGTCTCTGAGTTGCTCTGGGCAGCTTTCCATTTCTTCTCCCTGCTGAGACTCCAACTATTCTGCTTGATGAGCTGCTTATAGCAGAAACCTCACTTTTCACCAGATTTGGAAAAGTCCAGTTGCTTGAAGGTATCCCCTCCACCCCCTATGAAACTGAAAATGCAATCATCTGTCTCCTGCTAGTGTTTTAGAAAGATGGCTTTAAGGGAGGAGAACAATTTGCATTGCTTATTAGGCAGAGACTGCCTCCCTAGAGCCAAAGGCCTAAGGCCATGGTTGCCTGAAAGCAAAGAATGGAGACTACAAAAAAAAAAGTCTGTTCTTTGAAATAACAACTAGCCTTTTAAGCCCTGTTTCTGGCCCTGTTTCTTTCTCCTTCTACTACCCCTTCCCCACATCCACCTTCCAGGAGACAGATCTGACTCCCCAAATCCAGAAAACATATTTCTGCAGGTGGTGGATGGGACCTGAGCAATGATCCTGGTTTGAGTCCCCGGCTCCCTACCTAAAGGGGGGTCGATTCACAAGTGGTTTCTTCTTCTTCTAGCGTTTGCCCTTCTTTCGTAGCCAGTCAACAGCGTCAGGTTGAGCCTGATGTAAAGTTTCGAGACCTCCATTGAATCTGGAGAGGTGGTAGTCGTTGACTATGTGGGTCATAGTCTGTCTGTAGCCGCAGGGGCAGTTCGGGTCGTCTCTGGCTCCCCAGCGATGGAACATAGCGGCGCACCGGCCATGGCCTGTTCGATAGCGATTGAGGAGGGCCCAATCATAACGTGCTAGGTCAAAGCCAGGTTGACGCTTGCAGGGGTCTGTGATGAGGTGTTTGTTCTTTACCTCAGCTGACTGCCAACTCTGTTTCCAGGAGTCTGGAACAGAGAAGTTCAGTGTAGGCATAGGGGACCAGATTGAGTGACGAGACGTCAAGCGTTGGACAGGGTGGGCGAAGATATCCGCGTATATTGGCAGGTCTGGTCGAGCATAGACGTGGGAAATGAACTTAGATGATGCCGCATCCCGACGAATATCTGGCGGGGCGATGTTGCTAAGAACTGGCAGCCATGGAACCGGGGTGGAACGGATGGTTCCAGAAATTATCCTCATGGAGGAATATAATTTGGAATCGACCAGGTGGACATGGGTGCATTGGATCGACCTTCTCGTGGTGCATCTCGTGAGTACCCATTCATTGGGGAAACTGACGATCCTTCCTAGCCGACTGAATCCACATGGATCCCAGTCACTTTCAAAGCCAGCAACAAGCAGCTCCTGACAGCTTTCAAGCTGTTGGTCCTGCTCTTCGAGTCCTCCAACTTAATGTTGAGGGGCTGTCCTTTGCCAAATGCGTTCTTCACAAGTGGTGAAGCATGTCTACAGGTGTCTATCATCCTCTTCCCTCTCAATCTCCCTGTCCTGTCTCAATTTCTCTCTGCCCTATCAAATAAAATGGGGAAGAAAAGGCCGCAGGAGCAGTGGATTGGTGGTGCAGGCGCTGAGTCCTAGCAATCACACTGGAGGCAGAAGAAGAAGGAGGAGGAGGAGGAGGAGGAGGAGGAGGAGGAGGAGGGGGAGAAGGAGAAGAAGGATAAGAAGTAGAAGGAGGAGAAGAAGAAAAAGAAGAAGGAGGAGGAGGAGGAGAAGAAGAAGGAGAAGAAGAAGTTATGATATATATATATTTCATGGAATACTATTCTGCAATTTAAAAAGACCTAAAATAGACTTCCTAGCTTTTTCTAATATTTAGACCCCAAATCTCATATGCTTAGGTTCTTGATTATTAAACTATTTGTTCTTCTTTATATCTTAATGCTTTTCAACCACCAAGTTGCTGATGCCACCATGATACCAACCTGCTTTCCCTAGGGAGACGACCTCACCAATATGTTCTGGAACCCCACCTCACCATAGCCCTCCCCATGGAAAAATAGAAACAGGCAGGGAGTATGGATCAACCTGCTAATATTCATTTCCAGCAGATAAGCAATTACAGAAGCCAGACCTTTCACCGTCTGTACCCCATATTGATCCTGGGTCTATACTCCCAGGGGGATAAAGTATAGGAAATCTTCCAATAGAGGGGATGGGATACAGAACTCTGGTGGTAGGAACTATGTGGAATTGTACCCCTCTTAATCTACTGTACTGTTGATAATTATTACATAAATAAAAAGAAGATGATATTGTGTCCCTTGGGACAAAATGGATGGAACTGGAGGTGATTATGCTTAGTGAGATTATAGAGAGATGAAAGAAAACTAGATGGCTTCACTCAGAATCTAGATATTGGATACACATGAACTTGGAAAAAAAACAGAAGCAAGCAAATTGAAGACGAGAGAAATATGGTGGTTATCTTTGAGAGGTTGGGAGGCTGGGGATACAGAACTTTGGTAGTAGGTGTGGTGTGGAACTATACAGTTAACCTTAAAATCTTGTGACATATTATTAATAAAAAATTTACAAAGTATATTAAACCAACCTTGCATGCCTGGGATAAACCCCACTTGGTCATGATGAACAATCTTTTTGATATACTGCTGTATCCGGTTGGCTAGAATTTTGTTCAATATTTTCGCATCTATGTTCATCAGAGATATTGGTCTGTAGTTTTCTTTTTTGGTTGTGTCCCTGTCTGCTTTTGGTATCAGGGTGATGTTGGCTTCATAGAAGCTGGCAGGGAGTATTCCAGTGTCTTCAATCTTCTGGAAGACTTTTAAAAGTAGAGGTATTAGTTCTTCTTTGAAAGTTTTGTAGAATTCATTTGTAAAACCATCTGGTCCAGGACTTTTATTTTTGGGAAGATTTTTGATAACTGTTTCAATTTCATTAGCTGTGATGGGCCTGTTCATGTTATCCACTTCCTCTTTACTTAGTTTTGGAAGTTGGTAGGTATCTAGGAAATCATTCATTTCTTCCAGGTTCTCTAGCTTGGTGGCATATAGTTGTTCATAGAAGCCTCGCATGATATGTTGAATTTCTGCAGTGTCTGTTGTGATATCTCCTCTTTCATTTACTATCCGATTTATTTGGGTCTTCTCCCTTTTTTGTTTTGTGAGTCTGGCTAAAGGTTTGTCGATTTTGTTTACTCTTTCGAAGAACCAACATTTACTTTCATTGATCTTTTGTATGGTTTTCCTATTCTCAATGTTATTTATTTCTGCCCTAACTTTAGTAATTTCTGTCCTTCTGGTTGCTTTAGGGTTCCTTTGTTGTTCTTCTTCTAGGTCTTTAAGATGTGCAATCAGGCTGTTTATTTGTGCCTTTTCTTGTTTCCTAATGTGTGCTTGTATAGCTATGAACTTCCCTCTTAGGACTGCTTTAGCTGTGTCCCAAATCAATCAATGTGATCCACCACATCAACAAAAGCAAGACCAAAAACCACATGGTCATATCAATAGATGCAGAGAAAGCCTTTGACAAAATACAACATCCCTTTATGATCAAAACACTACAAAAAATAGGAATAGATGGAAAATTCCTGAAGATAGTGGAGTCTATATATAGCAAACCTACAGCCAACATCATACTCAATGGTGAAAAACTGGAAGCATTTCCCCTCAGATCAGGTACTAGACAGGGCTGCCCACTATCACCATTACTATTCAACATAGTGTTGGAAGTTCTTGCCATAGCAATCAGGCAGGAGCAAGGAATTAAAGGAATACAGATTGGAAGAGAAGAAGTCAAACTCTTCTTATTTGCAGATGACATGATAGTATACATGGAAAAACCTAAGGAATCTAGCAAGAAGCTTTTGGAAATCATCAGGCAATACAGTAATGTGTCAGGCTATAAAATTAACATTCAAAAGTCAGTGGCATTCCTCTATGCAAACACTAAGTTAGAAGAAATTGAAATCCAGAAATCAGTTCCTTTTTCTATAGCAACAAAAACAATAAAATATCTAGGAATAAACCTAACCAAAGAAGTGAAAGACTTGTATATTGAAAATTATGAGTCACTACTCAAAGAAATTGAAAAAGACACAAAGAAGTGGAAAGATATTCCATGCTCATGGGTTGGAAGAATTAACATCATCAAAATGAATATATTACCCAGAGCCATCTACAAATTTAATGCTATCCCCATCAAGATCCCAAGCACATTTTTTAGGAGAATAGAACAAATGCTACAAATGTTTATCTGGAACCAGAAAAGACCTAGAATTGCCAAAACAATCTTGAGAAAAAAGAACAGAACCGGAGGCATCACACTGCCAGATCTCAAGCTATATTATAGGGCCATTGTCATCAAAACTGCTTGGTACTGGAACATGAACAGACACACTGACCAGTGGAATAGAATTGAGAGCCCAGAAATGAGGCCCCACACCTATGGACATCTAATCTTTGACAAAGGGGCCCAGACTATTACATGGGGAAAGCAGAGTCTCTTCAACAAATGGTGTTGGAAACAATGGGTTGAAACATGCAGAAGAATGAAGCTGAATCACTGTATTTCACCAAATACAAAAGTAAATTCCAAGTGGATCAAGGACTTGGATGTTAGACCAGAAACTATCAGATATTTAGAGGAAAATATTGGAAGAACTTTTTTCCGCATAAATTTTAAAGACATTTTCAATGAAGCGAATCCAATTACAAGGAAGACTAAGGCAAGTATAAACCTATGGGACTACATCAAATTAAAAAGCTTCTTCACAGCAAAAGAAATCACTACCCAAATCAAGAGACCCCTCACAGAATGGGAGAAGATCTTTACATGCCATACATCAGATAAGAGTTTAATAACCAACATATATAAAGAGCTTACCAGACTCAACAACAAGACAACAAATAACCCCATCCAAAAATGGGGGGAGGACTTGGACAGAATATTCACCACAGAAGAGATCCAAAAGGCCGAGAAACACATGAAAAAATGCTCCAAGTCTCTGATTGTCAGAGAAATGCAAATCAAGACAACAATGAGATATCACTTCACTCCTGTGAGAATGTCATACATCAGAAAAGGTAACAGCAGCAAATGCTGGAGAGGGTGTGGGGTCAAAGGAACCCTCCTGCACTGCTGGTGGGAATGTCAATTGGTCCAACCTCTGTGGAGAACAGTCTGGAGAACTCTCAGAAGGCTAGAAATGGACCTACCCTATGACCCTGCAATTCCCCTCCTGGGGATATATCCTAAGGAACCCAACACATCCATACAAAAAGATCTGTGTACACATATGTTCTTGGCAGCACAATTTGTAATAGCCAAAACCTGGAAGCAACCCAGGTGTCCAACAACAGATGAGTGGCTGAGCAAGGTGTGGTATATATACACAATGGAATACTACTCAGCTGTAAAAAATGGTGACTTCACCGTTTTCAGCCGATCTTGGATGGACCTTGAAAAAATCATGTTGAGTGAAATAAGTCAGAAACAGAAGGATGAATATGGGATGATCTCACTCTCAGGCCGAAGTTGAAAAACAAGATTAGAAAAGAAAACACAAGTCGAACCTGAAATGGAATTGGAGTATTACACCAAAGTAAAAGACTCTGGGGTGGGTGGGTGAGTGGGGAGAATACAGGTCCATGAAAAATGATGAATGAAATAGTGGGGGTTGTATTGCTAAATGGGAATCTGGGGAATGTTATGCATGTAAAAAAAAAAAAAAAAAAGAAGTAGAAACACAAAGCAGAAATTGACTGAGTTTGGAGTATGGCACCAAAGTAAGAAAGCAGAAGTATACTAGAGTTTGCAGTGAGTAACTCCCTAATACTTCCTCTCCACTTTTCCAAGCTTTGGGTCCATGATTGCTCAACAATTTGTTTGGCTTTGTATGTTAACTCTCTTTTCAGTCACCAGGTTCCAGGTGTCATCAGGATGCCGGCCAGACTTCCCTGGATTGAAGACACCACCAATGTGTCCTGGAGCTCAGCTTCCCCAGAGACCCATCCTACTAGGGAAAGAGAGAGGCAGACTGGGAGTATGGACCGACCAGTCAACGCCCATGTTCAGCGAGGAAGCAATTACAGAAGCCAGACCTTCTACCTTCTGCAACCCTCAATGACCCTGGGTCCATGCTCCCAGAGGGATAGAGAATGGGAAAGCTATCGGGGGAGGGGGTGGGATATGGAGATTGGGCGGTGGGAATTGTGTGGAGTTGTACCCCTCCTACCCTATGGTTTTGTTAATTAATCCTTTCTTAAATAAAAAAATAAAAATAAAAAAAATTAAAAAAAAATTTACAAAGAAGTTATGAGATATATTATCAATTTTAAAAAGACAATATTGTATCCTTCAGGATAACGGGGATGGAATTGATAGTGATTTTATGCTTAGTGAAGTAAGAAGGCTAAAGACAACTAAGTACTGGGTGGTCTTATTTATTTGTAGAATATAATTGAAACACATGAAATTGAAAAACCAGACAAAGGAGTAGCAGTATCTAAGATTTTTATGAGAACTATAGAAGTTATCTGGGATTGTAAGAGGGAGATATAGAATTTTGGCAGTAGGTGTGGTATAGAACTATACACTTGTAATCTTATAGTCTTGTGAACCATTACTAAATAACTAATAAAATTAAATATTGTCCTTCCATCTAAGAAAAATAAGAAAAATTAGAACACTTGAAATTCTAAATTGTGACATAAGACAAGCAATATCACAGTAGTTTAGAGTATCCTTTGTCAAAGACTATGCCAGTTTGGTATATCATATTTAATATTGATTTTAAAATATTTTTAAAAATTATCTTTATTTAAAAAATTATCTTTATTTATTGGATAGAGACAGCTATAAATCAAGAGGGAAGGGAGCGATAGGATAGACAGACACCTGTAACACTGATTCACCACTTGCAAAACCTTCTTCCTACCAATGGGGATGATGGCTAGTTGAACCCAGGTCCTTGCATATTGTAACATGTGTGCTCAACCACCCGGCTTCCGTAGCATTTTGAAGGTTATAAAATATTATTAGCTTCTAGTGCTTTAGCAATTAAGAATTATATTCAGATGGAAATTGAGAGAACAATTAATTTTTTCGCCACTACTCTGCACATGCTTTTTGCCAAGGATTTTCTTCATGTGGTCATAGAATAGAGACCAAAGGGAGGTCATTGCTTTCTGACAGGACTGTATTTGGATCTGGGGGATTTATAGTCTCTGGGGAGTAAAAGACACCAAGGAGAAATACACACATACTTGAAAGCACATTCCTGGGGGCTGCGGCAGCACACATCATTAAGTGCACATCGTGGCAAGCGTGGGGACCGTGCAGAGATCCAGATTCTAGCTACCAGCTCCCCACCTGCAGGGGGGTCCACCTGGCAAGCAGTGAAACAGGTCTGCAAGTGTCATTCTCTGACCTTTTCTGTCTTCCCTCTTCTCTCAATTTATCTGTCTTTTTTTTTTTTAATTTCTTTATTGGGGAATTAATGTTTTACATTCGACAGTAAATATAATAGTTTGAACATTTCTCAGTTTTCCACATAACAATACAACCCCCACTAGGTCCTCTGCCATCCTTTTCCAGGACCTGTACTCTCCTCCCCCACCCACCCTAGAGTCTTTTACTTTAGTGCAATACACCAACTCCAGTTCAGGTTCTACTTGTGTTTTTCTCTTCTGATCTTGTTTTTCAACTTCTGCCTGAGAGTGAGATTATCCCATATTCATCTTTCTGTTTCTGACTTATTTCACTTAACATGATTTCTTCAAGCTCCATCCAAGATGGGCTGAAAACAGTGAAGTCATCATTTTTAATAGCTGAATAGTATTCCATTGTGTATATAGACCACAACTTGCTCAGCCACTCATCTGTTGTTGGACACATGGGCTGCTTCCAGGTTTTGGTTATTACAAATTGTGCTACTAAGAACATAGCTATACAGAAATCTTTTTGGATGAGTGTGTTGGGTTCTGTAGAATATATCCCCAGGAGAGAAATTGCAGGGTCATAGGGTAGGTCCATTTCTAGCCTTCTGAGAGTTCTCCAGACTGCTCTCCACAGAGGCTGGGCCATCTTACATTCCCACCAGCAGTGCAGAAGGGTTCCTTTGACCCCACAACCTCTCCAGCATTTGTTGCTGCTACCTTTTCTGATGTATGACATTCTCACAGGAGTGAAGTGATATCTCACTGTTGACTTTATTTGCATTTCTCTGACAATCAGAGACTTGGAGCATTTTCTCATGTGTTTCTCAGCCTTTTGGATCTCTTCTGTGGTGAATATTTTGTTCATGTCCTCTCCCCATGTTTGGATGTGTTCATTTTTTTTTCTTGTGGTTGAGTTTGGCTATCTCTTTATATATTCTGGTTATTAGCCTCTTGTCTGATATATGACATGTAAAGATCTTCTCCCATTCTGTGAAGGGTTTCTTGGTTTGGCAAGTGGTTTCTTTTGCTGTGCAGAAGCTTTTTAATTTGATGTAGTCCCAATGGTTTATTTTTGATTTAGTCTTCTTTGTAATTGGATTCGTTTCATTGAGGATGTCTTAAAAATTTATGCTGAAAAGAGTTCTGCCAATATTTTCCTCTAAGAATCTGATAGTTTGTGGTCTAACATCCAAGTCCTTGATCCACTTGGAATTTACTTTTGTATTTGGTGAAATATAGTGGTTCAGTTTCATTCTTCTGCATGTTCCAACCCATTGTTTCCAACACCATTTGTTGAAGAGACTCTGTTTTCTCCATTTAATAGTCTGGGCCCCTTTGTCAAAGATTAGATGTCCATAGGTGTGGGGACTTAATTCTGGGCTCTCGATTCTATTCCACTAGTCAGTGTGTCAATTTATCTGTGTCTTATCCAACAACAACAACAACAACAAGTATATGGAAAAATAATGGCTACCAAGAGCAGTGTGTTAGTGGTACAGGCAAGGAACTTCTGAAATAACCCTGGAGGCAAAAACCAAAACCAAAACAAACAAACAAACAAACAAACAAAAATCAAGTATTCCCCCTCCCCATTTCTATGAAAACTATCACATGCAACCAGGGCATAAAAACAAGATACTAGAAATGGAGGGACAGTCCTGACATTTTCCTTGCAGGGCATGATGGAGGGTTTGATACAGCCTTTGGGGAAGGGACCACCTCACCATTAAGTGGTGATCCCAGATCTCTTTTCAGTTACAAAACTAGTATCTAGTTTCCAAAAGCATCTGTCTCCTTCATTTCCAAAAACCTTGTGCTCAGAAGGAGGCTATGAGACTCTTTCTGGAAAGTCCTGCTCTCAGCTCTTGGATAAGGTATTCAGTGAGTATCCTGACCCCTTTCAATCTGAGCTTTTGTTTTCTGTGATTGTGCCAGCATGTTTGCATTATATCCCAGGAAGAATCTTGAAAAGGTTTTATTACTTCAAAATGTCAAGAGGAAACTATTGTTCTGATAGGAAGTGATATTTTCCAAAAGGTGAGTAAGGAACACACATTCTGTCATTGATTCGGGTACAATCATTGAGCACCAGTCTTGGGTTGGTACATAAAGCTGTGAACAAAGCAGCCCTGGGCTCATCCCTAGTGGACTGTACTTACTGTCCACCAGAGGAGAGGTTGATCACAATAATCACAGAGATGTATGAAAAGTGTTGAGTGAAAAGTAGGAAGCTAGCAGAGTGGAGGTGCACTATAGTCTCCTGGTGAACCGAGGCTTGAAGGACATCACCCTTTTTGCATTTTCTGGCTCTTGTCTGTGTCCACATAGTTGGCTTTCGGTATAGACACCTATAAGAGCAAGGCTTTCAACTTGTTCATGAAGGCCAGGAGAATATTTCTGTAGTGTGTAGTGGTTGATGCACAGCTGGTCTCTTCTATCTTCTGGAACAAGAGCTTGGGCATCTAAAATAAGAGTGTTATTACAAATCTTTTTCTGAAGCACTTAAATTATTTTAATAGGCAATTTGGCTAGGAAGTACAACTAAGAAACATTAAAAAATGAAGCAGTATCTCATTTGATATTCATGTCAGTTACTTAGATAGGTATTCTGTTTATCATGCCCTTTGTATAGGTGAGGAAGTAGACAAGATTAGTATTTCAGATATTTGTCCCTTCACTTTTTGAAAGATATTATTGTGGTGACTTGGTTCATTGGGTGTCCACACAATATATTTTTTAAAAAGATTTTATTTATTTATTCATGAAAAATGATAGGAATGAGAGAAAGAACCAGACATCACTCTGGTACATGTGCTGCCGAAGACTGAACTCATGACCTCATGCCTGAGAGTCCAAAGCCTTATCCATTGCACCACCTCCCGGACCACAGGTGTCCACACAATATCTTAAGCATTATGATGACAGCCACAACCGCCTTTTCCTACATGTTGAAAGAATAAATAAAATGAGTGAAAGAATGGTTACAAAGAAAAGATGTATCCTAAAAAAAGAAAATCATTGAACCCATTTCTCATTGAGATATAACTAAAAATGGATGACTTTGACCCAGATGAGCAAGATTCAAGGTAACAATAAATGCAAAGGCCAATTTTTCACATGCCTGAACTGAAAGATGGTATAAAACATGTGAAAACACACCACACTTATCTTAAGCCTCTCCCACAAAATTATTACCTTCACCTCCGACTATTGTCAGTCCTACTGCAAAGAGACAAAATAAGAGCTCCCCATCCCCTACTTCAACTTCCTGTTCTGTTTCGTGTCAGGATAAGTCCCAAGTATGACTATTTTGAAAGACAGAGATGAACTGGAAGTCCTAAGTGACTGCTTTAGAAGCCTGACTTCATGAAGATGGAAGTAAAGTTGGTTTGTTATTAGTTAATATTGTGTTCTGTGTGTCTCTCCACTTGTCTGCTCTTTATCTTTATCGATCTCTCTCCATCTTTTGAGCCTCACATATTGGGTATAACCCATGCCTCCCTGGTCAGAAGCTATCTCCCAGCAATGACAGGACAAAGATATCTGGATTGGAAGAAGTAGGAAGACTTCTAGATTCATTGTATCTTATTAAGTAGACTGGAGGGTTGGTGTCCCACTGAACCGAGTACGAGGGCTTTGCTCTTGGATACAAATCAGAGCAACGGTAACTTGAGAATTGGGCACACTAGGACAGCTCATAGTCAGCAGGGTAATTCCTCCAGCTGTTACATCAGTACCTCTGTTGTCACTATTCTGGGGTGTTGGGTTTCCTGCTCTAACAACTGTTCAGAGAACTTGACTACATTGTATGAGATCACTTTAGAGTGGTAAAGTCAGAGAGGATCTGGGGTTAGGGTTATGATGTGCCCAAAGGTTTACTAATATACAGCGAGGCTAGTGTTCCAGGTCCCACTCAGACCCCTAGACATTGTTTTCATTTCAGTGTGAGAATTATAGGATAAACTCAGTGAAATAGTGATTTACATAAATTTTCCCATGTCCTTAGTGGTTCTGATTTGAATAATGGAAAACTGGAGGTGGGGGAAAGTTAAGGTCAGCATGGAAGAAGTTTGGATTTATTCCGTCAAAGGGAAAACTAGTAAAACAATGTGAATATTTTGTTTATCTTCATCAAATTATCCAACATAAAAAATTTCACTGACATTAGAAGAAATGTAAATGGCATAAGAGTATTTAGAACTAAAATTATAATAACACTGAGTCTCTGAAAAGACCAGGAGTCAAAACGGTAGTTCCACATATGTTTATACTTGTCTATCTTTTTGAAGTTACTTTCTTTTTATAAATCATAGTCTCCTAATCTATAGAACAATGGGTTTTCTGAGATATAGTTTCTGAGATGTTCTTTATAGCAATAAAATTTTATTGAATAATAAATAAAGGAGGCCAGTATAAGCTGTCTTTTTCAGTGAAGTTGATCCTGATCTGTTACTTAGGAGACATTTTAAAAAGTATTTATTTTATTTGAATGAGAGGTACAGAGCAGGTTATGCAAATACTTTCATGCCTGAGGCTCTGAAGTCCCAGGTTCAACCCCCTGCACCACTATAAACCAGTGCTGATCTGTGCTCTGATACAAAAAAAGCCAAGACACACACACACACACACACACACACACACACACACACAGAGAGAGAGAGAGAGAGAGAGAGAGAGGATCATTGTTTAGCTCTGGCTCATGGTGATGCTGAGAATTGAACCTGAGACCTTGGAGCCTCAGGCATGAAAGTATTTGCATAACCATTGTGCTATCTCCCCAGCCCTAGAAGGCATTTCTTTTAGATTTTTTAAAAGTTTTATTAGTGACTTAATATTGATTTACAAAATTATAAGATAATAGGAGTATAATTTCACACCATCCCCACCACCAGAGGTCTGTAACTCAGTTCCCTTCATTGGAAGCTACAGTAGTTTTTCCAAGGTTGTAGATATGGGCTGACTATTATTTCTATAATTATCTGTCTATATTTGTATATATTTGCCCTTTCTTTTTCTATGGTCCTTTCTTTTCTTTTTTTTTTTTTTTCAAATCACACCTACACCTATTACTACTTCTGAATGTCCTTTCTTTTTTCTTGTTCTCTTTCTGGGTTCTGATGGAGTTGGAGTTCAGAGCCCTCTGGTCTTCTTCCCCTTATCATTTCTCCCCTTTGAGAGTATGGACCAAAATTATTTTTGAGGTGCAGAAGGTGGGAGTTCTGGCTTCTATAATTGCATCTCAGTCGGACATGGGTGCTGGCAGGTTGATCCATACCCTCAACCTATTTCTATTTTTCCTTTGTGGGGTAGGGCTATGGAAAGGTGAGGTTCTAGGACACATTCATGAGATTGTCTACCCAGGGAATTCAGGATGAATCATGATCTGCAACTTGGTGGTTGAAAGGCGGTAAGATATAAAGTAAGACAAAATGATTAATGAACAGGAACCAAAAAGGAAGAATAGAGCAGATGAGAATTAGGGTGGAAAGAATATAGGAAATATATTTTAGGAGCTGGTGATTTTTGTATTTTTGGTTTTTTTTTGCTTTAGTTTGATTGCTAACACTGAGTTGGACAAAAGTATTATTTGGGAGGATGGTGCCAGACTTGAGAATAGGGCTAGAAAGTTGGATTAGGGCAGAGAGTAACTTCCAAAGCTGAAAATCTATGAATAAAATTAACTATCTACCCCATCAACCTGACCCAGGGCCTATATATATGTAGATATACACATATATATATTCATATTTAGCACAGGAACCTGTGTAACCTCTGAGTTTCTATCAGTCTAAGCTCACAGTTCATGGCCACAGCTAGGAACATTCTAGGTGGCACTCATTTCAGGTCCAGTCTTCCTTGAGTGGGCAGGGAAGAATGTCCTAGCCTCTCTTTAGAGAGTGGGGCAGTCCCTAACACTGCTACTTTATAAGAAGAACAAGTTCCTAGAGTGGTCCACGAAAGGATTTATGCAGACTACAGATTTTGATGTGCTGAAATTGTTATGAATTACAACACACACAATTAATTTAAATAGTGAGACTTCTCAAAGGCTGATATGGTGGAGATTGGCTATGTTCAAATATAAATAATACTTCTATTCAAGTGAGTTCTTAAGAAGAATACTTTCTCTTTCCTTCTATTTCCTATATAGATTCAAATTGGTAGCCTATTATCAAGTAAAAGAGCCCTATCTTTGTATTTGATTAGATGCCCCCCCAAATCATTTGAGGTTCTATAATGAGTAGTCATTTCCCATTTTACATCTTATAATTCCAGAGTTACATTGCAAAATTACCCTGCTTCCCTTGAAAAACAAACAACTGCAAGGGACCCGGAGTAGTATGAACTTTTGTTGTTGTTCTGCTTTGTTTTTGACACTATGTAAGTCTATTTTAGAGAGGTTAAGAATTGTGTGCCCTGTTCAAGATTATACTAGAAAATACCCAGTCTGGTCAAAGCAATGTAGGGCTGGGAGGTTTGTTAGGATAGCAATATAGCCAAATAGATTTGGAGCAGTTCCAAGCCAATGCCTCCCTACATTTTTTTGCTCAGGGCAGGCAGAATCTATGTTTTGGAATTAAGAACATTGCATTCTCTTCCATTATACTAATATATATGATTTAAAGTTGTCTTAAGTAGTGTGCAGAATATATCTAATAATTTCTGCTGCCCCCTTTATTTAAATATCTCTTCTTTCCTTCACTTGCTAGAGAGATCTCCCCCTGAACAGAAAACACTGGTTTTTCAGTATGAAGTAAAGTGACAGTTTAGAGCACAGGAATTGTCCCCAGTAGGATACCTTGGGTTGAGTTTGCTATGTGGTATGTAAAGACTTAGAAACATTGCTTCTCCCAGCAGTGGATTTGGAAAGTCCTAGCAAATCTGGCTCTGTGCCAAGTAGTTGAGGGGCACATTTTTTTCTTCTGAATTGAATGAAACACTCTTGGGCAGACTCACCCATGGGAAGCCCCAGTAACAGCTATGTGGAATTAAATGGTATTTATTCTTGTATTGGTTATGGATAAGAGCCAGAAATTTTATACCCAATATGAGCAGCCAGCCTACAGAACACATGAGTAACAGTATTGATTGTGATTGGAGCACTAGTTTTTCTGTGGGCAGGACAAAAAGATTAGTTTTTCTTTTAAAAAAATATTTCTGAAGGAAATATAGTGTCAATGTTTTGGCCCTGGGCTCATCTTTCCTGATACCTGTGTAATTCTCACAAATCTATAAAAGGGAAGAATTGTGCAACCATGCCACAGGTTCAGATGACAGAATGTCATAGGATTTAATTTTGAATTTTCTTTTTTTTTAACATGAAAAAAATGTAAATCTTTACTTATTTATAAAGATAGCCAGAATTTGAGAAAAAAGGGAAGATTGAGAGAGAAGACAGCCAGAAACTGAGAAAAAAGGGAATATTGAGAGAGACAGAGAGACACTTACAGCATTGCTTCACCACTTGTGAGGCTTTCTCCTGCAGGTGGTGAGCCTGGGGCTTGAACCAGAATCCAAATGCCGGTCCTTGTGTTTCATGCATGTGCACTTAATCCACTGTGTTACCATCTGGCCCCCTCTCTGTCCCTCTCTATTTCTCTTTTCCTCTTAATTTCTGGTTGTCTCTATCCAATAAATAAAAGATAATTAAAAATTTAAAAGGAGAATGAAAAACTGAGAGAGATAGAGAGGAAGAAAAAGAGAGAGGGAAAGCAAGAGAAAGAGAAAGAGACAGAGAGAATAAAAGATACCTGCTACAGTGCTCTACAGATGTAAAGTCGTCATTTAAAAAATTATGGAACATTCTCAGTTGAAAGAGATGATATCATGTCTCTTGGGACAAAAATGGATGTAAAAGACAACTGCAGGGTGATTTCACTCATGTGAAATATAAAGTATTGAAAAGCATGAACTTAAAAAAAAAAAACCTGTCTCTAAGATCTTGGGAGAACTATGGCAATTAACCTTGGGGTGGGGGCAAAGAACTTAGGTGGTGGGATTGGTGAGGAACTATATCCCTAATACCTTATACTCTTGTAAATTACTATTAAATCACTAATAAAATGGAAGAAAAATCATTTAGAAATAAAATTTAATCTTAGGTTTTGGAAATATTATTATATCATTATATATATGTCCCTTATTACTCAACTATGGCTGAGAAAATGGCAGTAGAAGACTTTCTGTGTTTAGTGTGCTTGATCCAGAGTGAAAGATGTTGCACAATTATCTGTTATTTCTTTGTAAGAAAAATCACAAGTTATTAAATTAGTTTCTGTTGTTGGCTGTTTAGACTGTTTCTAACTTATTCTTTATAGATTTTTTCTATAAAGAATAAATTTCTATATACTTAAGGGCATAGTTTTTAAAACTTCCAAATTCAAATATATTAAAAACATTACGATAAAAAACTAGGATGGACTAACCAACTGAATCTTATGTCCATGTTTCACTAAATGCAAGCCCTATTTTTTTTGTTTACAGTTGAATAGTAATATAGAACCCATATGTATATGCTGAGAAACAGAATTGCTGGATTAAAAGATAAAGGCATTTAACTGACACTGCCAATTTTCATCCAGGGGAGATTTTGACTTTCTTTGGCTTTTGATAAGATTGACTCTTCACAAACTTGCCAACATAGTGTGAATCAAACTTTTGCCAGTCAGAAAACTAATTGGTATCTCAGGGAGTTTGACTTTAAACTTTAAATTCTGGGATATGCAGTGCCAGAACTCAAACTCTGGACCTTGCCTTCACAAGTCCTTTGCTCTACAGCTATTCTACTTCTCCTCCCATGAATTTCTATTTGTCTTGAGGTGAAAACGAACTATTTTCCATATGTTTTAGGGACATTGGCGTACTTTCAGCCTATGAAATACATGTTTATATTATTTGCCAATCATTTGAGTTTTTTAATAGGCTATTATACAATAAAGAGATTACTTTATTGTCTATAATACAAAGTACAGTCCTCCTTCATCTATTTCTGGTGTTTTCATTTCATGGTAATAATTTTTGCCTTTATGAACCTTTGATATTGAAGCATAATTAGCAAATTATGATTACTAACACAGCAGGAACCTTCCCCATTCTCTATAAAGCCTGTATTTCTCCCAGTCCTGGAAACTCTGGGGCATAACTCGTTTTCCTTCATGCTTCTCTGGATCCATACCATTTGATACTACATTTACTGATCTCAACCAAGTCAATGCAGTCAGTACCACCTTGATATTTTTCACTTCGGACTGTGTCCAGAGACACCAGGTGTGTAATATCAACCCTTCAGCTCCAGCACTCTGGTGAGACCTTTTTTTAGAGAATAGGACTGCTTAATTCCACTTCGGATAGTACAATTAACAAAACCACAGAGCCTAGACATAGACCATGGCCCATGAGAAAGTGCACATGTGCACATGCATCCGTAAGTTAGGGAAAATATATATACCTTAAAGTAAAAGTGTACAGTAGTTTGCAGTGACACAATAAGTGCAGCAAACAAATAGAAAGACCTAAAAATGACACCATAAAGTACTTAACCAAATAATTTCTACTTAGACCTAGCCTCCTCACCCACTTCCAATTTCACTTCCCTCAATCACTTTAAGGCTCACCTTGTCAGATAAAGTAAGGACTACAAAACCTGGTTAATGGCAAGAGACACAAGTCAATCCAGGCAAAAGTGATCAGTAATTTCAAAAGTACTGAGAGAGGAACTTCATAGCATACTATATAGAATGGTTAAACCAACAAGAAAAAATATTGGAGAAATGAACCAGGATAAGAGTCCAGCTAAAAGCCCCACAAACGGTGACACACAAAATAATGAGGTCAACATCCAAACACTAGTTAAGGAAATAATTACAGGAGTGAGTAAAGAGTTTGAAAGAAGTCATCAGAAATGCAGAAACAACAGATGAGACTCTAGAAGAAAACACTAATTATCTCAAGGTTATTCGAGACCTGAAAGCTGAAATAGCTGAGCTAAGAGCCACAACTAGCTGAACAAGCTAAAACAGTATCAGGACAGGGTAACAAAAGAGATGAACTCAAAAACATTAGAGGGGAGAGAGAATAGAATAAATGAGGCTGAAGACAGAACCAGCAAGATCGAGGATGAATCTGAGACAATTAAAAAAGAAGTAACAGATTTCAAAAAGAGATTAAGAGATACTGAAAACAACAACAGAGACCTATGGGATGACTTAAAAAGAAATAATATACACATTATTGGCTTACCAGAGGATGAAAGAGAGGGAGATGAAGAAAACATTCTTTCTGAGAATTTCTCTAGTCTAGACAACATAAAAGACATAAAGGTTCAAGAAGTCCAGAGGGTCCCAAACAGAACTAACCCAGACTTAAAGACACCCGGATACATCATATTTAGAATGGAAAGAATAAGGATAAATAAAGAATCCTGAAGGCTGCAAGAGAAAAACAAAGAGTCACCTACAGAGGAAAACCCATAAGATTAGCAGAAGACTTCTCCACACAAATACTACAGGCCAGAAGAGAATGGCAAGATATCTATCAAGTGCTCAATGAGAAAGGCTTTCAACCAAGAATACTGTATCCTGCTATACTGTCATTCAGACTAGATAGGGACATCAAAACCTTCTCAGACAAGCAACAGTTGAAGGAATCAACTATCATCAAGCCTTCCCTGAAAGAAGTTCTGAAAGGTCTTCTATAAACAGTCAGACCACCATAAATATGCCATGTATCAGAACACTCTAAAACTCTACAAGAATGGCATTAAATAATCTTCAATATTTGATATCAATAAATGTCACTGGCCTGAATTCACCTATTAAAAGAGACAGAGTAGAAAAATGGATCAGAACACACAACCCAACAACATGCTGTCTTCAGGAAACCCACCTAACTCAACAAGACCAACACAGACTCAAAGTGAAAGGATGGAAAACTATCATACAAGCCTATGGCCCACAAAAAAGGCAGGAACAGCCTCATATCTGACATGACATACTTTAAAATAAATAAAATTTAAAAAGATAGGGATGGACACTACATAATGCTCAGAGAATCTGTCAATAAGAGGACTTAATTATTAACATCTATGCACCCAATGAAAAGCCATCTAAATATATCAAACATCTACTGAAAGAGCTATAGCAATATATTAACAGCAACACCATCATAATAGGGGACTTCAACACCTCACTCTTTCTTTTTTTTTTTTAAATATTTATTTTATTTATTTATTCCCTTTTGTTGCCCTTGTTGTTTTATTGTTGTAGTTATTATTGTTGTTGTTGTTGTTGGATACGACAGAGAGAAATGGAGAGAGGAGGGGAAGACAGAGAGGAGGAGAGAAAGATAGACACCTGCAGACCTGCTTCACCGCCTGTGAAGCCACTCCCCTGCAGGTGGGGAGCCGGGGTTCGAACTGGGATCCTTATGCCAGTCCTTGTGCTTTGTGCCACCTGCGCTTAACCGGCTGCACTACAGCCCGACTCCCAACACCCCACTCTTTCAACTTGACAGATCATACGGGCAGAAAATTAATAAAGAAATGAGGGAGCTAAATGAGGAGATAGATAAACTAGAACTATTAGATATTTTTCAGAGTCATTCATCCCAAGAAACTGGAATACACATTTTACTCAAGTCCACATGGATCATTCTCAAGGATAGACCACAAAGAAAGCATCAACAAATTCAAGAGTATTGAAATCATCCCAAACATCTTCTCTGACCACAGTGTGAATTAAACTAACACTTAACAATCAATGAAAGATTAGTAAGAGTCCCAAAATGTGGAAGTTCAACAGTACACTACTTAACAACTACTTGTTCAAAGAGGAAATCAAGGAAGAAATCAAAATGTTTTGAGAGTTCAATGAAAATGAAGACACAAGCTATCAAAATATTTGGGACACAGCTAAGGCAGTACTGAGAGGGAAGCTCATAGCCATACAAGCACACATTAAGAAACAAGAGAAAGCACAAATAAACATCCTGATTGCACATCTTAAAGACCTTGAAGAAGAAGAACAAAGGAACCCTAAAGCAGCCAGATGGACAGAAATAACTAAAGTTAGGGCAGAAATCAATAACATTGAAAATAAGAAAACCATACAAAAGATCAACAAAAGTAGATGTTGGTTCTTTGAAAGTGAACAAAATCGACAAACCTTTAGCCAGACTCACAAAACAAAAAGGGAGAAGACCTAAATAAATCAGATCATAAATGAAAGAGGAGATATCACAACAGACACCACAGAAATTAAACATATCATTAAACATATCAGGAATTAATCGTATCATTAAACATATCAGAAATTAAACATATCATTAAACATATCAGAACCAACATTTGGCTTCATTGATCTTTTGTATGGTTCTCTTATTTTCTATGTTGTTTATTTCTGTTCTAATTTTAGTGATTTCTGTCCTTCTGGTTGCTTTAGGGTTCCTTTGTTCCTCTTCCTCTAAGTCCTTAAGGTGTGCAGTAAGGTAATTTATTTGAGCTTTTTCTTGTTCTTTAACATGTGATTGTATGGCTATGAGTTTCCCTCTCAATATTGCATTAGCTGTGTCCCAAATATTTTGATAACTTGTGTCTTCATTTTCATTTGTTTCCAGGAACATTTGAATTTCTTGCTTGAGTCTCTCTCTAACCCAGTGGTTCTTAAGCAATATGTTGTTTAGTTTCCAAATTCTGTGTCTTTTAGTAATTTTCTGTTTGTTGTTAAATGTTAGCTTTACTCCACTGTGGTCTGAGTAGACACTTCGTATGATTTCAATGCTATTGAATTTGTTGATGCTGTCTTTGTGACCTAACGTGGTCTATCCTTGAGTATGTGTTGTGTGGATTTGAAAAGAATGTATATTCCAGTTTTTTGGGGTGAATAACTCTGAAAATGTCCAGGAGTTCTAGTATGCCCATCTCTTCATTTAATTCTCTTATTTCTTTGTTGATTCTCTGCTTTGCTGATCTGTCTAAGTGTGAGAGTGGGGTTTTAAAGTCTCCCAATATTATTGTATTACTATTGATGTTTTTTGTAGTTCTTTCAGTAGGTGTTTGATGTATTTAGATGGTCTCTCATTGGGTGCATAGATGTTAATTAAGTCTTCTTGACTGACTGATATTCTTGCCTTGCCTATCTTTTATTACTTTATTTAATTTAAAATCTATTGTGACAGAGATGAGAATGGCTGTTCCTGCCTTTTTTTTTTTTTTTTTTTTTGGTCCATTATCCTGTATGATAGTTTTCCATTCTTTCATTTCAAGTCTGCGTTTATCTTGTTGGGTCAGATGTGATTCTTGCAAGCAGCATATGGCTGGGTTATGTTTTCTGATCCATCTTCCCACTTTGTGCCTTTTGATGAGTGAGTTTAAGCCATTGACATTTATTGTTATTATGGATTTAATGTATTGTAGTGCCATTATTCAACAATTTTTTATTTGCTCTGATATATTGCAAGTATTATAGTGATGTTCTTGTTTATAAGAGTTCTTTTAGAATCTCTTTCATGGCAGGCTTGGTGATGGTTGTCTCCTTTAACTGTTGTCTGTCTAAAAAGGTTTTGATCCCTCCATCTAGTTTGAATGAAAGTTTAGCAGGGTATATTATCCTTGTTTGAAACCCTTTTTCATTCAGGGCTTGATATATATCTTGCCATTCTCTTCTGGCTTTTAGAGTTTGAGTGGAGAAGTCTGCTGATAGTCTTATGGGTTTTCCCCTGTATGTAATTTTTTGTTTTTCTCTTGCAGCCTTCAGGATCCTTTCTTTATCCTTACTTCTTTTCATTGTGACTATGATGTGTCTTGGTGTCTTCAGGTGTGGGTTGATTCTGTTTGAGACTCTATGGGCCTCTTGAATCTTAATGTCCTTTCTGTTGTTCAGTTCTGGGAAATTTTCTTCTATAATTTCCTCTAGAATGTTTACTTTGCCTTCCTCTCTTTCTTCCTCTGGCAGGCCAGTTATACTAATGTTACTTCTTTTGAGATCCCATATGTCTCTGTTGTTGTTTTCAGTGTGTCTCAATCTCTTTTTGAGCTCTTTTAACTCTAAGTTTTCTCTAGCTCATCCTCTGTCTGGCTAATTCTGTTTTCTGCTTCTGTTAGTCTGATTTCCCTTCCCTCAGCTTCTTTCTTCAGTTCAGCTATTTCAGCTTTCAGTTCTCTAATTACCTCGAGGTAGCTAGTATTTTCTTTGAGGGTCTCATCTGTTGTTTCCCTAATTCTTCTAGCCCTTTCCTCCATAGTTGTCTTCATTTCTGTGATTATTAGGTTTACTATTGCTTGCATACTTTTCTTATTTATGGTTACTTCTGACTGATTTGTAGTTTCTTCTGGGCTCTTTTCTTCATTCATTGTAGTAGAAGTTTTATTTGCTCTTGATTTAACCATTTTTTTTAAATTGATGTGTTTTTTATTTTTATGTTCTGTTGTTTCTCAGTTGTTGTGTTTTGAGTACAAACCACAGTATACTAAATACCTTTATGACAAATGCAATCACCAATCTCGGAAATTACAATAGTAACTGAAGCAAGGATTGAAGCAGTTTAACCAATACCAGTTAGCCAAACAATGCCTCCAGTCCAAGAAAAAATAGCATCCAAATCCAAATGAAAAAGAAAAAGAAAGGAAAAAAGGGATAGCAAGAATAGACAATTATGAAAATCTATGTCCACTGTAAATTCTAGGGATAGCAAGAGGAGAAAGGAAGTAAAGAAGAGACACACAAAGAAAGTCCACTCTGAGTCAGATTTCTTCCTCAAAATAATTCACAAATGAGTATCAGTGAATTCAGAAATCAGAAGAAGGAGGAAGGAAGAAAGGAAGACAAGAATGTAAAAAAAAAAAAGAAAAGAAAAAAGAGCATTGAAAGGAAAGGAAAGAGTTTTTTTTTTTTTTTTAATTAGCTAGGAGGAGGGAGAAGGGGCAGAGTGGATAGAGGAAGTAGGTAGAGTGAAACAAGTTCCTCTCACAATGGATCGGACACCTGGTCACCTAGCAATGGAAAATACACTAAGAGTTAATTTTGGTCAACCTTGGGGGGGGAGGGACATGCATATATAATAGTAATAATAAAATAGAACAGAGTAAAAAACCCTAACAATCAGTCTGCAGCTTGGATGGCTCCAGATTGGGCAGGCACCCTGAGCAAAGACAGCCAATTGTTAAAAAACAAACAAACAAACAAAAAAACCTTGAGGTAGTCTCCAGGTAGGTGGGGTGAGGCTCTGATTGGTCAGATATTTATCACTCCAATTGGGCTTGAGCCACTTAGAAAGAAAAAAAAAAAAAGCAAAGGGAATCAGAAAAGCAAAGGATTGGAATGACACCCCTGGTGAGCCAGGAATCTTGGTAAAGAAAAAAGTTTAGTGGGGAGCCTGCTAGTAGCAGCTCTCCAGCCCTCAGGGTCTGGTTATGGGGGTGGGGAGAGGAGTGCGTTTCGGAAATAATAAAAAAATTTCCTTTCTTTTTTCTCTTTTCTAACCCAAATTGAGCTATAGTCACCTCCTTGGTGTCACACTTAGGACCCCTTATTCACTGTCCTGCTGAAGGCCAGGTATCCTACCCTTTCCAGTAGTTGTTGTTGGAGCTCATGCCAGCAGCTGCTTCCAAGTGCCATCTTGGCTCACCCCTCTAGAATGATATTTATCTTGAGTTCTTTTAGTGTCATGTATTTTGCATCTAAATTGAGTGTCTCATCCTAAACCCCAGTCTGCTAATTACCATCTCCATAAGGCAACATAATGTGGTGACATATTCATGGTTCTAGAGGATGTGGCCTTACTTTATGCCATCTAAATTTTGGGTATATATGGCTTTCCAGTTTTTTTTTCTCTTGGTAACCAGGATTATCAATGGGACTTGATGCTTAAGAAATGATTCCACAACTCCCTATAGCTGGTTTTGTTTTGTTTTATTTTGTTTGAGAATTAGAGATAGGGAGGGAAAGAGAGGGAGAAAGAGACATAGAGAAGGGGAGATGCCTTAGTACTGCTCTATCCCTTATGAAACTTCCTTCACTGCAGGTGGGGACCATGGCCTTGAACTCAAATCTTTGTCCATAATAATGTGTGCCCTTTATACAGTGCACCATGTCCCACCCACCTGGTTCTCTAGTACTAAAGCTGAATGATTTTCTCAAGACTCTTTGAGTTGTTCATTTTGTTAAAAATAATAATAATAATAATAATCCCTGCCAAACAAACCCTAACAGCAATTCTGAGTGTATGACTATAAAATATTATTTAGAAATGCAAAAGTCAGTTGTGTCCTTTGGATCAACTCAGCAGATTGCCAGGCCCAAGGCAATATATGCAAAAAGCTCTTCAGAAGTTAAGTTAATTTTATTATAACAGCAAGTGCTTCTATCTTTTCTCACCCTTAGGCAATCAAAATATTTTCAACAGTTAACCTGGGACAGGAGACATTTTCAGATAAATTATCTTTTTTTATAATTAAATTTATTTATTGAGTAGAGTCAACCAGAAATTGAGAAGGATGGGGGTAATAGATAGGAAGAGACAGAGAGACACCTACAACACTGCTTCACCTCTTGTAAAGCTTTCCCTTTGCATGTGGGAACCAGGAGTTTGAACCCAGATCCTTGTACATTGTAACATGTGCACTCAACCAGGTGCCAAATTACCTCTTACTACACTCTAGAGACTCCATTCACACTGCTGCTTAGGAACTTGCAAGGAGGGGCTATGGCTATTTAGTGGTTCTTAAAGGGGAGAAAGAATGAAATTAAAAAAAGAGTTCAGGGGGCTGGGCAGTAGCAAAGGCTAGGCGTACATGGGATGTGCAAGAGCCAGGGTAAGGATCGGGGTTAGAGACCCTGGCTCCCCATCTGGAGGGGGGTTCACTTCACAAGTGGTGAAGCTGTTCTGCAAGTGTCTGCTTTTCTCTCCCCCTCTCTGTCTTTCCCTCCTCTTTCAATCCTATGCAACAACAATGACAGCAATAACAACAATAATAATAACAACAAGGATAAACAACAAGGGCAACAAAAATGGAGAGAAAATGGCTTCCAACAACAGAGGATTAGTAGTGCAGGCACCAAGCACCAGCGATAACCCTGAGGGCAAACAAATAAACAAAAAAAGTTCTTCCAGAGCTGAGGAGACAATATAATGGTTATGCAAAAGACTTTCAAGCCTGAAGCTGTGCAGTCCCAGGTTCAATCCCCAGCACCACCATAAGCAAGAGCTGAACAATGCTCTGGTCTTGCTCTCTCTCTGTACTTTTCTCTCTGTATCTCTCTCTCATTAAAATAAACATAAAATATTAAAAAACAAAAATAGGTCAGAGGGAACTTAAGGATTGGGTTCTGGCATGAACATACACAAGGACCAGGTCTGAGCCCCATAACACATGAGAAGTGCTATGCCACCAGAGGAAGTTCCAGTGCTGTGGTGTCTTTCCTCTCTTCCTTTGTATCTCTAGTGGAATTTTAAAAAGAAAGTGGTGGCCAGAAAACTGGATCAGGAAAGAGATTTGCTCCCCAATATGGAAAAGCAGTATAAATATTATTGACTATAAACCCCATAGATTTGATCATGACATCATCTCCCCAGACAATAACTTGGATCCACCTGCATATCAGAATTCAGGCTCAGGGGAAAAAAGAAAAAGAAAGAGAAAAAGAAAAAAGAAAAAAACTGGTATAGCCACAGGCCCTTTGGAATATAACTAAAATATGCCTATTAGCTATCTATAAAATGAAGGACCCCCCCCAACTCTTCATCTGAACTATTCCAGCTTTTAGGTCCATGATTGGTCAACAATTTGTTTGACTTTGTATGTTAACTCTCTTTTAAACCACCAGGTTCCAGATGATAGAGTGATGTCAACCAGACTTCCCTGGACAGACAACCCCACCAATGTGTCCTGGAGTTCAGATTCCCCAGAGCCCCACCCTACTAGGGAAAGAGAGAGACAGGTTGGGAGTATGGATCAACCTGTTAATGTCCATGTTCAGTGGGGAAGCAACTACAGAAGCCAGACCTTCCACCTTCTGCACCCCACAATGACCTTGAGTCCATACTCCCAGAGGGTTAAAGAACAGGAAAACTATCAGGGGAGGGGAAGGGACACAGAGTTCTGGTGGTGCCAATTGTGTGGGGGTCTCTTATCCTATGGTTCAGTCAATGTTTCCTTTTTATAAATAAAAAATTAAAAAAAGAAAGAAAGTGGGGAAGTGAGATCCTGCATGTACAATGCTCTGGCTATGAAAAAAAGGTTTTGGGGAGTAGTATTATATTCAGTCCCATGATATCATTTTTAACATGGAATTTAAATTGATGGGTAAGTGTTGTGGTAGTAACAACACATTGAAATCAGTGGGAAAAATGTCAATTTCTCACTCAATAGCATTTTGAAATGACTGTTTGACGAAAGGCTGAAAATGTAGTCATTCTACTGTACAACTTATGTAGACAGAAGACAACCTACGGCCCAGCTGAGATTTTGTCCTTTTGTATTTTATAAGTCTTCCTGCTTCTGACTACCAACTCATTAGTATTTAAATTAGCTCATAAATATTTCCTGTAAATTCACAATTGCTTAAACTGCTATTCATCTCCAGTGCTCCTTCTTTAGTCCCATTTCATGTCTTTGTCTCTGAGGCTGATAACACTGAAGGAGAGTAGACTTCATTACATATTAATCTTACTGGTGTTTGGTGACAGAAAAGGAATGGAGGAAGTCTTGATAGATGAGAACTAGAGAAAGAATGTAGAAGAAATTTTACTCCATTTGCTTTTTACAAATAAAACAATCTAATGATGGAAACTGGGAAGTCTGTATCAAATAAAAACAGCCTCAAAGCATATGCAAAGGCAATTCAACCTGAATGAATGTTTCTTTCACATACACTTTAAGATCTTTGAAACATAGACCAAACATTTTACTGGGGGTAGGCCCTGAATGTTCCCAATGGGGAGCTGGTTGCATGGTTACAAAAACCTCTTCTGTTCAGCGTAAGAGCTGTATTTCTAATTATAAAATAATGATGACAAAGAGGGTCAGTTCTATCATGATACTCTGGATGGGTCATAGCATTCTGCCAGAGGTTAACACTAATACCCACATACAATGGCAAAAGCCATTTCTTCTAAATGAGTGTGAACAAGACTTAACCAATAACTAGTAAGAAGAAAGAAATATATTGTATTTCAATACTTTGAGAATGTCATTGTAGGTGCCATAACTTTATATGTATATCACAAATCATGCATATATATGTGATACATATATATATACATGAATATCCTTTTAAAAAGTGTTCCCAATTAAATGAGGGACATATCATTGTTTATAGGTACGTGCTGATTTTAGAGCTATAAAAAATATAACACAGCATAATATGTTTATTTTATTGTTTTTATTTGGCTTATTTGAAAAAAAAACCTTTATTTTAGAAACATTCTGAAAAGAAGAAAGATCATTTTGGTGGGTACACTGCTTGAAAGAATATCAATTAGGTTATCTTTTTAGCAGGAGCTTCCACTCAGTGAAATCATGATTTTTTTTTTTTTTTGCAGTCTCATGTAACTGAGAGATATAAGAAGCATAGAGAAGCAATAACAGGTCCTGAGAACTTGGCCATCATAGGGACCCTGATGAACCTTCATCATGGACAGTTCCATGACATGAAAGTCTTTTAGAGGTAAAATTCACTATAAATAGAAAGATCTGCTAGGTCCAGACAATTGAAATATAATTTTAGATTCAGAAGTACCTAGTCCTGTTAAATGTAATCTAGACAATTTCACCTGCTGTTTGAGACTCCACAAAATCTGGTGTGAAACTATTTTTGTATTTGAACTTTTATTTCATTTACTTTCCTGTGTGTAATCCGTATTTCCACCATAATGAATTATTGAGTTTTATTGAATATACAGTTTATTATCTCAGTTCTTTGTTTCATTTCATTTCTCAAGTTGGCACTATTGATATTTGCACTGAGTGATCTTATTTTTGTCTTCTCCTCTTTATTTTTATTCTCCTTCTCTGCCTTCATCCTTCTTCTCTTTTTTCTTTCTTCTATACTAGAGAACTGCTCAGAGTCTCAGGCATGAAAATAATTTTGTTGGGGCAGGGAGATACATAATTGTTATGCAAAAGAAATTTCAATTTTCAGGCTTCCAAGGTCCCAGGTTTGATTCCCACAATAAGCCAGAGCTGAGCAGTGCTCTGATAAACAAACAAAAAACCTAAAATTAAAATTAAAAAAATAAAGCAAATTACAGTCTTTTTTTTTTTTTGCATAAGCATTATGTCATGCCTTCAGCAATCTTGTTTTTGTAGGGTAATACTGCTCATTGTAGGGTTTTCAGGAACATCTGTGGCCTCTAGTCACTAAAAGTCAGTTGTAACAATCAAAAACATATTCAGACAATTTCAAATGTCTCGAATTTAGAAGGACAAAATCATCACTGGTTGAGAACTACCATTTGTAATATGTCTATTGAAAGAAGAAGTAGAAACTACCAAATACACATGAGCTTGAAATCTAACTCTCTGGAATGGACATTTGAATATTGTGGTCACTCTGTGGTCATTCCCCCTCTCTAGAAGGACCCCACTTTCCTTTTTTTTTTTGAGGGGGGAGTAATCTTTTCCCTTCTACATGTAGATTTGATGGTATTCTCAGTCTCAGATAGTGTTTTGTCCATTCATTTCCAAGACATGGGCATGTAAAACTAAGGTTGGTCATCTAAATACTTTCTTCCAGAATTTTGACCATCTTGAGCAGAGTGATGACAAGTGTGGGGAAAAATGTTAGCATGAACTAACACCTAAAGGAGAAGGTAGAGCAATTCCTTTTATCCTTGTTTCTGTCCTAATTCCTGTAGTCTTATCTGATTTAGATTTCTAGATTCCTATCCTCCCTCTACCCCAATATTACCTTCAACAAATGATATCTTGTTTGGATTTTTTTTTTTTTTCCCCAGAGCACTGCTCAGCTCCAGTTTGGTGGTGCGGGGGATTGAACCTGAGACTTTGGAGACTCAGGCATGAGAGTCTCTTTACATAACCATTATGCTATCCACCTTACCCCCAACAAATGATATCTTTAGTCAAATATTCCAGGATTGTATTCTACTACTTATCCACAAAAATACTCAATCAAAATCTGCCTAGTGACTAGCTTTGTGCTTTGATCCAACTGTTTAATATCTCCAAATCTATCAAGTCTATGTTGTTCTGCAAATTGAAAACAAAAGTTCTTTCTCTTTCTTTCTTTGTTTCTTTCTACCTTTATTTCCTTCTTTCTTTTTTTTTTTTTTTGGAGAGGATAGAGAGAAATTGAGAAAGGAGGGATATATATTTATCTGCAGCACTGCATCACCACTTCTGAAGTTAACCCTCTGCCCATCAGACCAGAGGCTTGAACTCTGGCCTGTTTGAACAGGGTATTGTTTGTGTTCAATTGGATATGCCATGCATAGCCCATACCCTAAAAGTTATTTACTTTTCCAATTTGTAAAACATGTTCTTTGCACAAAAGCTACCTCTTTAAATGTAGGTTCTGCGCTAAGGCATGGAAATGAATGTGATACTGCTTCTGTCCTTGTGGGCTCACTTTCTTCCCAGGACAAAATTGATGGCAGGAGCCAGATAACACAACAAAACAAAAAACCACTCAGAAGCTTCTGGCAGAAGCAACAGTACTGCCAGATCAAAAGGCATCAGCTAAAATTTGACATTGTCCTCAATTTGTCTATATAGCACTTCCTTTTGTGTTTATTCCTTGTTAATGGGCCCCTCCCTCTAGAGGGGGGGAAGAGGAGGTTCTTCTTAGAGACTTTATACATTCATTATTCTACACCACAGCCTGGTTAACACTGCTAAAGTGTCTGAAATTCTGCAGTGCTGCTAGGTTAGCAGCAGGAGAAATAAAAGAATTCAGTCAGCATTTTCTGTTTCTCATATGACAAACAAGGTCAGATACTTCTTACAACAATCCAGTTCCAATAGCTGTGAAATACAGAGACAAAGCAAAAAAAAAAAAAAAAGGCTTTCTAGAAAGGCTGGTGGTTAGGCACAAGGTGGGTTTAAGCTTTCAGTTTTTGTTGTGGGAAAGTTCTCCTTATCCCAGGCCTCACTTTTTCAGAATGGGGAAAAAGAATCCAGGGTGAAAGATTCTTTTGTTTTGCACTAAAGTGCCAGGTGCAGCACTTGGTTCCCAAGGGAATCAGAACATCATTGCCATCTAGGCTTACTGCCATTAGTCTTGATTCTTATTATTTATTGTGAATGCGAACTCTCAGCCTTGAAGCAGATGAAAGGGAATGTCGCACAAGCAGGTGAAAGAAATAGGTGCTCTGGATTTCAGAGTCAGTGCTGAGGTCTGTCCAGATGGGAATGTCAGCTGAGGGAATTATGAGTTCTTTGTCTCTCCCCCAGGGGTTCTTCTCCAGATAATCCCTCTAAATAATGGCAACCCACTTCCCCAGGCACCTCTCTTTGTATTCCCCCCCTTTTTAGCCCTCCAGGGGTCCTTTTTCTTTTTCTTTTTAAAATCTCTTTCCTTGTAACAAATTATGCAATTAATATTATTTTGGCTAATGAAGTAAGAGGATAGCATTAGAGTTGAATGAGTTACAATCCTATGTCCCAGGACAAACCTTCACAATTGATTGCTCCTTTTTTGTTAAATTACCCAGCACTAAGCACTCTGTTCTCTGAGGACTGATTCCTTTAAAAATTTTTTTAAAAAAAGATATATATATGGAAAGCTCTTCCTGGGCATAGAAAAAGTAAAATCTTGGTACAACTCTTATCCTACAATCTTGTCAATAATTATAAATTAAAAGGGGGGGGGGAGGTTGCTGGGGAAACGTCACAAGGCTTGTATACTTGAGGTTCCTAATTTGACCCCAGATGCCACTTGTACAGAGCAGTGCTCTTGTACCTCTCTCTTTAAGATGAAACTCTCTCCCATGAAACATTTTCTCTTCCCCTTATATGAGATAAATAAAATAAAATATCTTTCAAAGAGTGTTGGTATGTTTCTAGTTCTGCTTCTGGGATCCCTTCTGTTACATTGCTTGACGTTGTAGTCTATTTACATGGTCATTCTGTTACATTGGTTTGGTCTCACTCCCCCTGCCTCCAGGAGATTTTGATTTAGTCCTTGCTAGTTTCGCGCTCCTTGCTTCTCCCCACCCCCTATCCTACATACTTCCTGGGTTCCGGATGCTGCTGCTGGAGGAGAAAGATGCAGGACAAAATGGGGTTGTGATTAGATTAGATTCGTTTTTTGAACCATTTGCTCATGAATAAAAAAATACTGCTTCTCCACTCAGCCATGTGTCCCTGATCGTCTGTCTCCCGCTGCCTACCCCAACATACTGGCGCCGTGAACTTTGACCAACAAAAGAGGGAAAATGATTTTTGATATAGAGCCTGGACTGTTCACAGAACCTTCAAAATCAACATATTGGAAGATGTGCTCATGACCTTTATTTACAAAACAGGAGTATCCCCCACTTGGGGGAATGGCACTGTGGGGAACCAAGGGGGCCTCCCCTCTACCACTCTAGGATTGTCTCTGACTGGTCAAATAATTAGATTAACATCATACAGCTTGGAGAAGAATATATATTTAATTATTTACAATAAGGAAATCTACATAGACACAAAGAATCCAAAGACGAGTAAAATGGGAGGAGGGGTATATATCTTTTCTTTTTTTATTTTACTTATAAAAAGGAAACACTGACAAAACCATAGGATAAGAGGGCTACAACCCACACAATTCCCACCACCAGAACTCCGTATCCCATCCCCTCCCCTGACAACTTTCCTATTCTTTAACCCTCTGGGAGTATGGACCCAAAGTCATTGTGGGATGCAGAAGGTAGAATGTCTGGCTTCTATAATTGCTTCTCCACTGAACATGGGCATTGGCAGGTCGACCCATACTCCCAGCTTGCCTCTTTCTTTCCCTAGTGTGGCAGGGTTCAGGGAATCAGAGCGCCAGGACATATTGGTGGGATTGTCTGTCCAGGGAAGTCTGGTTGGCATCATGCTAGCATCTGCAACCTGGTGGCTGAAAAGAGAGTTAACATATAAAGCCAAACAAATTGTTGACTATATATCTTGAGTTGAAGAATCTGATTGAATTCTGGGGCCTTCAGGAGGAGAAGGAAGACTCACTTGATAGCATAATTCACCTGAAGATCAGATGCTCTATAATTAGATGTTTGCCCTGCTATATAGATAAGCTATTTAGATAGAAGGGTTACTTGTGGTGATAACCTTAACCATGGGTTTAGACCCTCAATTTACATTCCTCTCAATAATTAAAGGGATTGTACAATCTTCTTGTGAGCCTGCAGGAATTCTATTGATTTCAGTGTGAAAAAATCCTACTATCAAAATGACCCATTTTAAGGAGTCCTGTTCTGGATACCCTGGGGAGGCTTACCCTTCCCTACTATCATCCTCACAGCTGCTTACTCAGATGCTAGGACATGATCTTAGACACTACCCTCTCTCACATACTCTACCTCTTCTAACATTCCCTAGGCCAACAAGGCCTACATAGCTATCAAAACCATCCTTTGCACTTTATTTCTATTATCACTTCCCTTGTTTCAGGATTCATAATTTCTCAACTGAGCTCTTAGGACAGATTTTTTTTTCTTTGTTGGGGGAATAGTGGTTTATAGTCAAAAGTAAAATACAATATTTTGTACATGCATAACATTTCCTCATAACAGTGCAACCCCCACTAGGTCCTCCTTTGCTATCATGTTCCAGGACCTGAACCCCCCCACCCCACCCCCACACACACCACCAGAGTCTTTTACTTTGGTGTAATACACCAACTCATGTCCAACTTCTGCTTAGTGTTTTCCCTTCTGTTCTTGTTTTTCAACTTCTGTCTATGAGTGAGATCATCCCATACTCATCCTTCTGTTTCTGACTTACCTCACTTAACATGATTCCTTCAAGCTCCATCCAGGATGGGGTGAAGAAGTTGAATTCAACATTTTTAATAGCTCAGTAATATATGTATATATATATATCACAACTTACTCAGCCACTCATCTGTTGTTGAACGCCTGGGTTGCTTCCAGGTTTTGACTATTACAAATTGTGCTGCTACGAACATAATTATACACATATCTTTTTGGATGGGTGTGTTGGGTTACTTAGGCTATATCCCCAGGAGAGGAATTACAGGGTCATAGGGTAGGTCCATTTCTAGCATTCTGAGAGTTTTCCAGACTGTTCTCCACAGGGGTTGGACCAACTGACATTCTCACCAGCAGTGCAGGAGCATTCTTTTGTCCCCACAACCACTCCAGATTTTTTTTTTATACTGCTGTTTTATTCTCCATTCCATTCTTCAAATGACTGCACAAAAAAGCTTTCAAAATGCAAACCCAGCCATATCTAGCACCTCTTTGATATCTCTACTGCACAACAAATAATATGACTCCTTGGTATTGCATGTGAATGAGTCCCCATCTATTGTTCAGATCCATACTTCTTTATATGTATATATATATATTTTTAATTTTTTATCAATAGTATGCCACAAGATTGTAAGAGTACAATGTATAGTTCCACACCACACCACACCACACCCACCACCAATGTTCTGTATTCCCACCCTTCCCCCTCCCAAAGATAACTACCATAACTCTCACAAGTCTTACATTTTGATGCTTCTCTTTTGTTTGGATTTTTTTTTTAATTTTCAGCAAGGACATGTAAATCAGATTTCTAGAATCCACATATGAGTGAAATCATCTGGTCTTTCATCTCTTTATTTATTTCACCAGTTCCTTGTCCCAAAGGACACTCTATCATCTTTTTTGTTCGCAGAGTAGTAGTCCATGGAGTATATATCTCTTGTGTTCTTTCTTTTTTTTATTATCATCCTTATTTATTTATTGGATACAGATAGTCAGAAATTGAGAGGGAAGGGAGAGATAGAGGAGAAAAGAGTCAGATGGACACCTTCAGCCCTGTTTCACCACTTGAAAAGCTTTCCCCCTGCAGGTAGGAACAGAGGGACTTGAACCTGGGCCCTTATTCACTGTAACATGTGCATTCAACCAAGTGTGCCCTTATCCCATATGTTCTTTAGCCAGTCATCTGTTTGTGGGCATTTAGGTTGTTGCTTCCACACTTTGACTATTATGAATAATGCAGCTATGAACATAGGGGTGTGTATGTCCCTTTGTTAATGTTTGAGTGTCCAGTGGATAAAAGCCCAAAAGTGGTATTTGCTGAATCATAATATAATTCCATTTTTATTTGTTTAAAGATCGTCCATACAGTGTTCCAAAGGGGCTATACCAGTTTGCATTCCCACCAGCAATATTGCAGAACTCCTCTTTCCCTACAAGCTCTACAACACCTGTCATCTTCTGGTTTCTTGATATAAGCCATCCTCTCAAATGTGAGATGATATCTCAGCATAGTTTTAATTTGCATTTCACTAATGATAAGTGAAGTATTTCTTCATCTGTCTGTGGGCCATGTATATCTTTTCTTTAGAAAACTGTCTAGTTTTTTTGCCCAGGTTTTTATTGGATTATTTTTGCTTCCTTTGTAGATCTGTACCAATTCTATATAAATGTTTGATATGTGATGTGCAAATATCTTCTCCCATTGAGTTGGTTGCCTGATTATCCTTATATAGTTTGCTTTTGATGAGTAGAAGCTTTTTAGTTTGGTGCAATACCATTCATTCACTCTGGTTTTTGTTTCTCATGCCCAGAGAGTTGAGTTTCCAGCTACATCCTTGATGTTAAGGACCTGCAAACTTTCACCAACATTTTCTTCTATAAATTTTAGAGTTTCTGGTTAAATATTTATATCTTTAATCCATTTTGCTTTGATCTTGGTGCTAGGTGGTAATTTAGTTTCACTTTTCTAAATGTCCACTTTGCCCAGCACTGTTTATTGAAGAGACTTTCTATAGCCCATTGAATAGTTTTGGCCCCTTTGTCATATATTGGGTGGTTTGTATGTGTGTGGGCTCATTTCTGGACTTTCAAGTCTGCTCCATTGATACAAATGTCCATTTTTTTAATTTCAGTACCATGCTGTTTTCATTACTGTTGCTTTGTGGTGTAAACTGAAATTGATGAACGTGATACCTCCATATTTTTCATTTTTTGCTAAGAAGTACTTTGGCAATTCATGGCCTTTTGTGGTTCCACACAAAATTTTGGATAAGTTGTTCAATTTGCTTGAAAAATGCCATTGGAATTTTGATAGGAATTGCATTGAAATTGTAGATTGCTTTTGGTAGAATGGCCATTTTTTATTATCTCTCTTGTGTGTTTTAATTCCATAGTCATGCTCTTTTAATTTTTGCTTAAATTCTTGGAGAGTCCTCATAATGAGCTTTCTGTAGTCTGTCTCTGAGAGTCTCTCTAAATGTGTAATTCTTTGGAGTTCCTCTGTTTCATTTCTGTCTGGCAGATACGCATAGTTGGCTGTTTAGTTCTTTCTCTGCACTTTTTTTTTTGTGCTGCTTATTGAAGGACAGCAGGTGGTGCTGTTGTGATCTCTAGGTTTCACTTGTTTGTACGATATGTGGTGGGTGGGATGGGGTGGTGGTGGTTGCTTTGGGCTGTCTTGTGGTCACAAATGCCCTGTTTTACATTGTGTCCTTGCCTTAAATCCAGAAGACTATAACTCCCCTGAGTCGAAGACTGAGGGGTTTTAAGCCCCTGTCTCTTTTCTTCTGGCACTAGGAACAATGTTACTTGCTTGCTGTACTTAAAGTGAAATCGCCAAAATGACACAGCTCAGTGTGCATGCAGCCCAGAGCTCTGATTTGACTTAGCTATTCTTCAACCTGCACCCCTTTTTGCTCCAACCACATGCGAGCACCCACCTGAGGCTGCAGAACTTTCAGCTGTAGATTATGACTTCAGTTGGGTCTCTTGTATTTATTTGTTGTTTTAGGAGGAGAGGTGATTTGTTCCCAGTTATTCCATGACCATGTCTCCCAGAAGTCCCTATTATCTCTTTATTGGGGGATTATTGGTTTACAATCAACAGTAAAATACAATAGTTTGTACATGCATAACATTTCCCAGTTTTCCACATAACAATACAACCCCCATTAGGTCCTCTGTCATCCTTTTCCAGACCTGAACACCCCCAACCCACCCCAGAGTCTTTTACTTTGATGCAATACACCAATACCAGTCCAAGTTCTGCTTTGTGTTTTCACTTCTTATTTTTCAACTAACTTCTCTCTATGAGTGATATCGTCCCATATTCATATTTTTGTTCTGACTTATCTCACTTACTATGATTCCCTCAAGCTCCATCCAGGATGGGACGAAGAAGGTTAATTCACCATTTTTAATAGTTGAGTAGTATTCCATTCAGCCACTCATTTGTTATTGGACACCTGAGTTGCTTCCAGGTTTTGGCTATTACAAATTGTGCTGCTATGAACACAGGTATACACACATCTTTTTGGATGGGTATGTTTGGTTTTTTGGGATATATCCCCAGGAGAGGAATTGCAGGGTCATAGGGTAGGTCCATTTCTAGCCTTCTGAAAGTTCTTCAGACTGCTCTCCACAGAGGTTGGGCCATCTTACATTCCCACCAGCAGTGCAGAAGGGTTCCTTTGTCCCCACAACCTCTCCAGCATTTGTTGCTGCTATCTTTTCTGATATATGACATTCTCACAGGAGTGAAGTGTTATCTTGTTGTTGTCTTTATTTGCATTTCTTTGACAGTAAATCACTTGGAGCATTTTTTCACATGTTTCTCATCCTTCTGGATCTCTTCTGTGGTGAATATTCTGTTCATGTCCTCTCCCCATTTTTGGATGCGGTCATTTGTTTTCTTGTTGCTGTGTTTGTTGTGCTCTTTATATATTTTGGTTATTAGTATCTTGTCTGATGTATGGCATATAAGAATATTCTCCCACTCTATAAGGGGTCTCTTTGTTTGGGTAGTGGTTTCTTTTGCTGTGCAGAAACTTTTTAATTTGAGGTAGTCTCATTGGTTTATTTTCTTTTTTTCTCTTTTCTCTTTTTTTGCCTCCAGAGTTATTGCTGGGACTTTGTGCTTGCACTATGAATCCACTGCTCCTGGAGGCCATTTCCCCCTTTTATTACTCTTTTTGTTTATCATTGTTATTATTATTGTTGTTATTGCTGTTGTTGTTGGATTGGACAGAGAGAAATCAAGAGAGACAGACAGGGGGAGACAAAGATACACACCTGAAGACCTGCTTCACCAGTTGTGAAGTGATCCCTCTACAGATGGGGAACCCCGGTACTGCAACTCGGATCCTTACACTAGTCCTTGTGCTTTGCATCATGTGCGCTTAACCTGCTGTGCTACCGCCCAACCCCCCCTGGTTTATTTTTGATTTATTCTTCTTCATAATTGGATTTATATCATTGAAGATGCCTTTAAAATTTAGATGGAACATAGTTCAGCCAATACTTTCCTCTAAGTTTGTGATAGTTTCTGGCCTAACATCCAAATCCTTGACCTATTTGGAATTTATTTTGTGCTTGGTGAAATACAATGGTTCAATTTCATTCTTCTGGATGTTTGAACCCAATTTTTCCAACATTATTTGTTGAAGAAACTTTCCTTTCCCCATTTAATAGTCTGGAAAGATTATGTCCATGTGTGTGGGGGGCTTACTTCTGGGGTCTCAGTTCTGCTACAGCACTTTTATTCTTGCCAAGGTTTTTGATAACTGTTTCAATTTTTTTTTTTTACTGTGATTGGTCTGTTCATATTTTCTTTTCTTTCTTTCTTTTACTTAACTCATTAATTTTTGTTTATTTTTTTCTTTATGGGGGAATTAATGGTTTACAGTTGATGGTAGATACAATAGTTTGTACATGCATAACATTTCTCAGTTTTTCACATAACAATACAATCCCCACTAGGTCCTCTGCCATCCTTTTCCAGGACCTGTACTCCCCCCACCCCCACCCCAAAGTCTTTTACTTTGGTGCAATACACCAAGTTCATATTTTCTAGATTTTCTTTGTTTAATTTTGGAAGTTTGTAGGAATATGCAAACTCATCCGTTTCTTCCAGGTTCTCTAGCTTGCTGGCATATAGTTGTTCATAAAAGGCTCACAATACATTGTATTTCTGTGGTGTCTGTTGTGATATCTCCTCTTTCATTCACTATTTATTTGAGTCTTCTCCCAATTTAGTTTTGTGAGTCTGGTTAAGGTTATGTCATTTACCTTTTTGAAGGACCAACATTTAGCTTCATTGATATTTTGTACAGTTTCCTTATTTTCAATTTTACTTATTCCAACCATAATTTTAATTATTTCAGTCATTCTTATTGCTTTAGGGTTCTCCTTCTTCTTCGTCGTTGTTGTCTTCTTCTTCCTCCTCCTCCTCCTCCTCTTCTACTTCTCCTTCTCCTTCTTCTTTTTCTTCTTCTTCTCTCTCCTCCTCCTCCTTCTGTCTTTAAGGCATGTAATCAGATTGTTTATTTGAGCTTTTTCTTGTTTCTTAATGCATGCTTGTATGGCTCTGAACTTCCCTCTCAGTACTGCCTTAGATGTGTCCCAAATATTTTTGATAGCTTGTATCTTCATTTTCATTGAACTCTCCAAACACTTTGATTTCTTCCTTAATTTCCTCTTTGACCCAGTAGTTGTTACGTAGTATACTGTTAAGTTTCCACATTTTGGGACTTTTACTAATTTTTTGTTTGTTGCTAAATGTTAATTTAATTCTACTCTGGTCTGAGAAGGTGTTTGGGATGATTTCAATACTTTTGAATTTGTTGACATTGTCTTTGTGGCCTAACATATGGTCTATCACAAGAATAACACATGTGGATTTGAATAGAATTTGTGTTCCAGTTTCTTGAGGTGAATGACTCTGAAAATGTCCAATGGTTCGAGTTTATCTATCTCCTCATTTAGCTCCCTCATTTCTTTATAGATTTTCTGCCTGTCAAGTTGATAGTGGGGTGTTGAAGTCCCCTATTATTATTGTGTTGCTGTTAATATATTGCCATAGCTCTTTCAGTAGATGCTTGATGTATTTAGATGACCTTTCATTGGGTGCATAGATGTTAATAATCATTAAGTCCTTTTGATTGATCATCTGAGCATGAAGCAATGTCCATCCCTATCTTTTTAAATTTTATTTATTTTAAAATCTATCCTGTCAAATATGAGAATAGCTCTTCCTGCCCTTTTTTGTGGTCCATACGCCTGTATGATAGTTTACCATCCTTTCACTTTGAATCTGCCTGTTTGTCTTGTTGAGTTAGGTGGGATTCTTGCAGATAGCATATGGTTGTGTTGTGTTTTCTGATGCATCTTCCTACTCTGTGCCATTTAATAGCAGAATTCAGGCCATTGACATTTATTGATATTAAATATTTAAGATATATTAATGCCACTATTTTAAACTTTTAGAGTATCCTGATATATGGTATATTTGTGGCAATGTGTTTGTTTTTACGAGAACTTTCAGAACTTCTTTCAGGGCAGGCTTAGTGATTGTTGATTCCTTCAACTGTTGCTTGTCAGAGAAGGTTTTTATGCCTCCATCTGGTCTGAATAACAGTCTAACAGGATACAGTAGTCTTGGCTAAAGGCCTTTCTCATTAAGTGCCTGGGATGTACCTTTATTGCTTGTGTGGAGAAGTCTGCTGCTAATCTTATGGGTTTCCCTATGGCAGGGATTCTTAGTTTTTTCTTTTGCAGCCTTTAGAATCCTTTCTTTATCCTTATTCCCTTTCATTCTAAATATGATGTGTCTTGCTGTCTTTAAGTCTGGGTTAATTCTGTTTGGGACCCTCTGGGCTTCTTGAACCTTTATGTCTTTGATGTTGTCTAGATTAGAGAAGTTTTCAGCTATTATGTCCTGTAGACTGCTTTCTTCCTCTCCCTTTCTTTTTTCCTCTGGTAAGCCAATAATGCGTATACTACTACTTCTTTTTTTGCCTGCAGGGTTATTGCTGGGGCTTGGTGCCTGTACTAAAAATCCACTGCTCCTAGAGGCTATTTTTTTCCTTTTGCTGCCCTTGTTGTTTTATCATTGTTGTTGTTATTATTATTGTTGTTGTTGTTGGATAGGACAGAAAGAAATTGAGACAGAGGTGGAGACAGAGAGGTGGAGAGAAAAGTAGAAACCTGCAGAGCTGCTTCATCACTTGTGAAGCGACCCCCCCACAGGTGGGGAGCTGGGGCCTGGAACCAGGATCTTTAAGGCAGTCCATGCACTTTGCACCATGTGTGCTTAACCTGATGCACTACCACCCAGTTCCCATATATTACTACTTTTAAAGTTAACCTATATGTCCCTGTTGTTGTTTTCAATATTTCTTTTTCTGTTTTTGAGATCTCTTACTTCTTTCTTAGTTTTCTCTAATTTATCCTCAATCTTGATAATTCTATTTTCCACCTCACTCATTCTATTCTCTCTTCCCTCTGTTGTTTTCTGTAGCTCAGCTATTTTGTTACTCTGTTATATTACTGTATTAGTTTGTTCATCTAGTTGTGCTTTTAGTTCATCTTTTTTAGCTTTCAGCTGTCTAATTACCTCAAGATAGTGTTTTCTTTCAGAGTTTCATTTGTTATTGCCCCATTTCTGAGACTTTACTTTCAAACTCTTTCTTTCCTCACTCCTGTGACTAATGCCTCAATTAGTATTTGGATGTTGTCTTTTTTTTTTTTTTTTTTGCCACCAGGGTTATTGCTGGGGCTTGGTGTCTACACTATGAATCCACTGCTCCTGGTGGCCATTTTTTCCCTTTTTTGCCCTTGTTGTTTTATCAGTGTTGTGGTTATTATTGTTGTTGTTACTGATGTCATTGTTCTTGGCTAGGACAGAAAGAAATGGAGAGAGGAGGGAAAGACAGAGAGGGGGAGAGATAGATACCTGCAGACCTGCTTCACTGCTTGTGAAGTGACCCCCTGCAGGTGAGGAGGCGAGGGCTTTTACCCAGGCTCCTTACACCAGTCTTTGTGCTGTGCACCATGTGTGCTTAACCTGCTGTACTATTGCCCAATCCCTGTTGTCCCCATTTTTATTTGCTTCTACCTTTGGGGGGCTTTTAACTGGGCTTTTATTTTGGTTCATTTCTCCAATGTTTCTTCTTGGTTTAATCACTGTTTATGGTGTGTTATTAGATTCCTCTCTCAGTACTTTTTAATCCACTAATCACACTTCTAGATTGATGTGCATCTAAGGAAGGTAGTAAAAGTTCACCATTTTGGAAATTAACAGTTGTTTTAATGTTATCTCAATCACTAAGGTAAAGCACAATGGCTGTTAATCCCTCTCATGTTCTTATGTTCTTCCTTGCAGGAAAGATCAATATATTTAATTATAAGTATATATTTTAGCTTAATCATTCACTCCTCACCAAGAGATAAAACAGGGTGGAGGAGAGATAGCACAACTGTTATGCAAAGAGACTCCCATGTCCTGAGGGTCCAAAGCCCTAGGTACAATTTGTAGTCAGAGCCCAGCAAGGCAGCAGTCCTTGTACCTGTGAGTTTCTAACCAAATCTGTTTGTACTCTGTGGGTTCAGAGGCAATTATTCACTGTGTCTTACAATTCAAAAGGAGGACAATGTGGAAAGGCTCCCACTTTATAGCCCCACCTCTAGACCACCAGGAGTGTAGATTTTCTCTTGAGTTGCCCAGTCAGTTCTATACCGCCATAAGTCAGCACAAGGTTTCCCTGCTGCTGCTCCAAACTCCAAGGGACAGTAGCAGTGGAGACTCACAGTTGTATTTGGTAAAACTTAGGAGGTTCTCTCCTCCCTTCAGCAGTCTTTTTGTTGATAAAACTCAGGCTGGAGGTGATGCCTCAACTGGCAAACTGTCTGGCTATTACCAGTCACTCTGGAGTAGATACAGACTTTTAGCCCTAGGAATCTCTTCTTAGGCTCCTTTCTGTCTCTGAGCCACATACGTTTTCACTCATCCATGATTTGGTGGGTTCCCAAAGTAATCCAGGTCTTGTCTTGTTGCATTCTCAGGTGATCCTTTTTGCTATTCCTAGTTGACTGAGGAATATGAAACATAGCTGCTGTTACTCTGTAGCCCCCAGAGCCTTTTAGAATGGTGATTTTAATAATGTTCATTCTTCCAATTCAGGAACAAGGAATGTTCTTTCACTTCTGTATTTCTTTCTCAATTTCTTCTAGTAATATCCTATAGTCTTTGTTGTAAAGGTTTTTTACCTCCTTTGTGAGATTTACCCCAAAGTATTTTATCTTTTTCAGTTGGATTATAAATAGGATTGAGTCTTATATTTCCCTTTCCTCTGATTCCTTGTTTGGATACAGAAATGCCACAGATTTATATGTACTGATTTTGTATCTTGGAACTCTGCTAAATTTCTTAATTATTTACAGTAGTTTTTTAATGGAATCTTTGGGTTTGCCTAGGTATAATATCATGTCTTCAGCAAAGAGTGGTAGTTTGATTTCTTCTTTTTCAATCTATTTCTTCTTGATATCTTTTTTTAAAAAATTTATTTATTTATTTATTCGTGAAGAAGATAGGGGAAATAACCAGACATCACTCTGGTACATGTGCTGCTGGGGATCAAACACAGGACTTCATGCTCGAGAGTCAAAGGCTTTATCCACTACATTAACTCCCAGACCACTATATCTCTTTCTTATTTGATTGCAGTGTCAAGGACCCTGAGAACAATGTTGAATAGCAGCAGAGATAGTGGACATCCTTGTCTGTTTACTGATTTTAGGGGGAAAGTTTTCAGCTTTTCCCCATTGAGGATGATGTTAGCTGTAATTTTGTCATAAATGATCTTCATTATGTTGAGGAATGGTCCTTCTATTCCCAGCTTCTGGAGGATCTTTATCATAAACGGTGGTTGGATCTTGTTGAATTCCTTTTTGGCTTCCATTGTCAGAAATAGAAGGGTGAGTGGGAGTCGGGTGGTAGCATAGTGGGTTAAGCACACATGGTGCAAAGTGCAAGGACCAGTGTAAGGATCCCAGTTCAAGCCCCCAGCTCCCCACCTGCAAGGGAGTTACTTCACAGGTGGTGAAGCAAGCCTACAGGTGTCTATCTTTCTCTCCCCCGCCCCGGCTTCCCCTCCTCTCTCTGTTTCTCTCTGTCCTATCCAACAACAACAACATCAATAAAACAATAAGGCAACAAAAGGGAATAAATAAATAAATATAAAAAATAGAAAGATGAGTATGGGATGACATCACTAATAGACAGAAATTGAAAAACAAGATCAGAAGAGAAAACACAAAGCAGAACTTGGACTAGAGTTAGTATATTGCACCATAGTAAATGACTCTGGGGGGAGTGGGGAGGGTTCAGGTACTGGATCATGATGGCAAAGGAGGACCTAGTGGGGGTTGAATTGTTTTGTGGAAAATTGGGAAATGTTATGCATGTACAAACTATTGTATTTTACTGTTGACTATAAATGATTAATCCCCAATAAAGAAAAAAAAAGCAAAAAAAAAAAAAAGTGCAAGAACCCAGGTTCAAGCCCCCAGTGCTCAGTCTCAAATTGTGGAGTGGAAATTTCACTAGTGGTGAAGCAGTGTGATATGTGTCTCATTTCCCTCTCTTTCTGTTCCTGTTTTTTTTTTTTTAATTTTTACTTATAAAAAAGGAAACACTGATAAAAACCATAGGACAAGAGGGGTACAACCCTACACAATTCCCACCACCAGAACTCTATATCCCTTCCCCTTCCCTGACACCTTTCTTATTCTTTATCCCTCTGGGAGTATATACCCAGGGACATTATGGGGTGCAGAAGGTGGAAGGTCTGGCTTCTGTAATTGCTTCCCCACTAAACATGGGCATTGAAAGGTTGATCCATAATCCCAGCCTGTCTCTCTTGTTCCCTAGTGGGGCAGGGTTCTGGGGAAGCAGGGCTCCAGGACACATTGGTCAGGTTGTCTGCCCAGGGAAGTTCAGTTGGCATCATGGTAGCATCTGGAAACTGGTGGCTGAAACAAGAGTTAACATATAGAGCCAAACAAGTTGTTGACTAATAATGAACCTAAAGGCTGGAGTAGTGCAGATGAAGTGTTGGGGAGTTTCCGTTTTGTAGATAGTTAGTAGTCCTATTTTAGTTATTTTCCAAAGAGCCCATGACTATACTAGTTTTTTTTTTTCTTTTCTTTTCCTGAGCCTGATATCTGAAATGCAGGTGGATCCAAGTTATTGTCTGGGGAGATGATGTGATGGCTAGAGAAAGGACCAGAAAGCTGGATCAGGGAAGAGAGTAGCTCCCAAATATGGGAAAGGTGTATACATATTGTTGTATGTAAATTCCATCAATTTGATCTGATTGAGGGCCCATATTCAGCTTAGGAGCCTATATGACCTCTGCATCAGTTTCTTATCCAAAATAAATAAAGTCAAAAAATTAAATATATATCTTCAAAGACTCAAGTCCAATAAAATAAATAAATAAATAAATAAATAAACCAGTATGACTACATCAAACTGAAAAGCTTCTGCACAGCAAGCGATGTTGTCACTTTTAGAGCTTATTTGGTGATTCCAGAAGGGGAGCACAGTTACTCATATACCCTTGACCAAAGAATGCTACATCTGTATTCGGGGAAGGTCATCCCCTTTGACTCAATGGGTAGCTTTGGGAGGGATGCACATGGAACAGTGAGAAAGAAAGGGGAAACCTGCTTTGCTAGCCATATCAGCCAAATCAACCCTGGTGATCAATGGAGAGATAGACTTTGTAGCCAAATTGCTCTCACATCTAAGGGTGCCATCATCCAAGCAGAATGGCACCCTACAGAATGGGAAAAGATCTTTGTATGACATACTTCAGATAAAGGACTAGTAATCAAAATACATAAAGAACTCAATCAACTTGACAACAGAAGAAATGAACCACTCTTTTAGACAAAGATATGCAAAGAAAATTCATTGAGGAAGAGATCCAGAGGGCCAATAGCCATATGAGAAAGTGCTCAAACTGACTGATTATCAGAGAAGTACAAACTACAATAACAATAAAGTACCACTTTTACATCCATGAGAGTATCATACATTAGAAAGGACAGTAACAACAAATATTGGAGACAATGAGGGAGAAAAGGGATACACACTGCTAGTGGGAATGTAAATTGGCTCTACCCCTGTGGAAACCAGTCTAGAGATTTCTCAGAACACTAGAAATGGGCCTACCTTATGACCCAGATATTTCTCTCCTGGGGATCTACTCAAAGGAAACAAAAAAACACTTATCTGAAGAAATCTATGTACACTTATGTTCATAGCAGCACAATTCATAATAGCCAAAACCTGGAAGCAACCCAGATATTCAATAGATGAGTAGTTAAGCAAATTGTAGTAGATACATACAATGGAATATAATACTCAGCTGTTTAAAATGACAAAAACAGCTCCTTTTCATCATCTTGGATGGAACTTGAAGACATCTTGGTAAGTGAGATAAGCCAAAAAGAGAAAGTTGGTCTAACTTATAGGTGAGACTTATGAAGTAAGGACTGAGAGGGACAATATAAACAAAAACTTAAACTGGGAGTGGTTTATTACACCAAAGCAAAGGACTCTTGTAAGGGGAATAAAAGGGCTGAAAAAAAAAGGGGGAAAGAGACACTGAAGCAGTTGCAATCCCAACCAACAATTAAGAGCTGGTCCAACCTACATAAGTTGCTCTCCACTTTATCTGCAGATGCAGGTAAATAAGATGAATAAAAAACAGATGTTCATAAGATTATAGGGGTATAGTTCCACACTGCACTCATCACCACAGTTCTGTGACACCCCCCCCAAACACACATAGTGATAACCACCATAGTTCTCACAAAGACTTAGACACAATTTAATAATAGGATTTCTCAGAAGATTGTTATGCTTACTACTGGGCTGCAGCATTTATCACCATGCTATTTTCAGTTACACAGTAAGCAGTAGGTTAACACAGGACGAGTTGTTACATTTACCTACAAAAACTATTCTGAGAAATTTGGAGCTGCAAAATAGTCCGGAAGTAAAGTTTTACTGCCCAATCACTTCATGTGGTGATAATTGAGGTACCTAAAGGTCTCTTGAGGTGATTTATAAACACTGAATTTCTGACAGAAAAAAAAGTCTATTATCATTTCACATTGAAATGTCTCCTTTTAAAAATAAATCCAGAACCTTTTAAATTATTGATTCATTCTAATAAGAATGAGAAAAATATAGGTAGAAAGACCAGAGCACTGCTCAGCTCTAGTTTATGGTGGTGCTGGAGATTGAATCTGGGACCTTAAAGCTCCAGGCATGAAAGTATTTTTGCATAATCATTATACTGTCTTCCCAGCTCCAATGCCTCCTTTTTAAAATTTGAACAAAAAATCAAAAATCAGCTGGCCTGTGGAACACCCATGACAACACAATATTAAACATTTACTTTGTAAACATATACTAAATTACAAGGCATCCCCAAAGATGATGGAAAAAATCAAATACATCTAAATCAAATCAAATCAAATAGGTCAAAGAGCATTCAGTTTAGCCATGTTTTTTTCATGTACAAATTCAGGTGTTGAAAGTTAAAAGGAAAGGGGGCTGGGCAGTAATGCATAGGGTTAAGCCCACATAGTACCAAGCACAAGGACTGGTTCAAAGATCTCGGTTTGAGCCCCCTGCTCCCAGCCTGCAGGGGGGTCTCTTCGCAAGAGGTGAAGCAGGTCTGCGGGTGTCTATTTTTCTCTCCCACTCTGTCTTCACCGCCTCTCTCAATTTCTGTACAACAACAATAACAAAAACAAAATGGGAAAAATGTGCCCCAGGAGCAGTGGATTCGTGGTGCAGGCACCAACCCCCCAGTGATAACCCTTGATTCCCCCCCCCCCCAAAAAAAAGAAAAGAAATAACAGGGCCCGGGTAGTGGCACACCTAGTTGAGTGCATATGTTACAGTGCTTGAGGACCAGGGTTCAAGGCCCTGGTTCCCACCTGCAGGGGGAAAGCTTTACAAATGTGAAGCAGTGCTGCAGGTATCTCTCTCTCTTCCTATCTCCCCTACCCTCTCAATTTCTGGCTGTCTCTAAATAAAGATACAAAAAAAAAAACTTTAGGGGGATCGGGCAGTAGCATAGCGGGTTAAGTGCACATGGAGCAAAGCGCACGGATGCGCCTAAGAATCCGGATTGGAGACCCCCCACCTACCTGCAGAGGGGTCGCTTCACAAGCGGTGAAGCAAATCTGCAGGTGTCTATTTTTCTCCCGCCCCTTTCCGTCTTCCCCTCCTCTCTCCATTTCTCTCTGTCCTATCCAACAACAATAACAATCAAAACAATAAGGGCAACAAAAATGGGGAAAAAATGGCCTCCAGAAGCAGTGGATTTGTAGTGCAGGCACCGAGCCCCACTGATAAACCTGGAGGTAAAACAAAACAAAACAAAACAAAAAATTTAAAAAAAGGAAAGAAAAATAAATGACATAGCTGTTCCCACTTTTGTGAAATGACCTATATCGTTTTATTTGGTATTCAGACATATTTCTCATCACCTGATTTCTTTGAAATCCTCATGGAGAATATTCTTTATAGTGGTTATTGTCTTTCCTCGACTCTGAATTGACTCTGATACTGTTGTCCCATTGTTAGTGAAACAGCTTCAGAATCCCACTAGAAAATCAAGGAGACTGGATCCAGGTTTGGGAGAAGGAGAAAGGGTGTTTATAGCGCAAACCAAAAAGTCCAGATCATTTTGGAAGCTTTTTGGCCTGGGACAAAGTTTCAGCATTACTTATATACTTATTTAGCAGGCGGAAGCAAGCTTTTGGGCTTATGGAAGTAGATATGGCATATATGGTCCTGACCCAGCTTCCCTCCCCCTTACTCAGGTTTCAGTTTAGCCCAGTTTGGTGAATTAAAACTGTTAACCTTGCAGAATCCCCCCGCCCCCCTTCTGCATGCTAATATGGCAGTTGGCAATTGTGGTTGGCTAGACTGCCTGTTTTGCTTTCTCCTGTCCTATTTTCTCACCTTGTTTGCCTCCTTGTTCAACTTTCCTCTCACCATGTCCCCTTTTCATTGTCCTGCTAGGGAGTCCCACCATACAGCAACCATGCAGCAGGCAAATCTCCTGAGTTCAGTTCTGCAGTTCCATTAAATGTGCTAGTGTTACTTGCTTAGGCACATAGGCTACTAGTATAGTCACCCAAAAGGTGATATCTTCAGGGAGTCAAGATGATAAAATGCTGCAAAAACCCAGTATTTATTTGTCTTATTTTCTCATCTCTTTTTTCTCATCTCTGAGAAAAGGTAACTGAAGTAAACTTTGGTCACTGACACCACAGAGAACACTGTGCCCTATTTTCCTTACAGTATAATATCATGTAACTAACAAATTGCTCTGTGCCTTTTCTTGCATGAATCATTTAAACTGTGGTTTTACTCTCTGAAGCTTCACTTCTAAAAGAAAACAGCGAGGCTCATATTATAATGATTTCATTCTTACCATCTCATGCAGAAAATTTCTAAAGGCATCAAACGTAAAATTTTCACAAGCATTTCTATAATAAGTATTGTGCCTTTGATGTGTTATTTTCTATATGGTGTGCCCTAGCAAAAATATTTAACAACTGTTAAATAGCGGGGGCAAAAATGGTAAGCTTGTGGGTTGAACATAGTGTAGTTCTAGTTCTCGGGTAAGTTGGTATCACTTGGCAGTCCTATTTTCATCACCAAGAAGTCCAATGACTGAGCATTTAGCAGTGATCCTTAATAGCATTCCCTCCTGGATCTACTCCTAGATGTTGGTCTCGGGTAGACCACTAGAGACATTTCTCTTTTGAAGTAGATGTTAATTGTGTCCCATCCAGATATTCTTTTTCTAGGCTGGAGCTCTCACCCACCCATTAATTTTATTAGCTGATAATAGCAGAAACTCAAAATAGTCCCTTTATTTCTTCTTTTTGCCTCCAGGGTTATCTCTGAGGCTCAGTGCCTGCACTACATATCTAATTCATGCTCAGTACCTGCACCATGAATCCGCTGCTTTCGGCAGCCATTTTCCCCCCATTGTTGTTGCTGGATTGGACAGAGAGAAATTGAGAGAGAAGGGGAAGACAGAGAGTGAGAGAGAAAAATAGACACCTGCTGACCTACTTCAATGCTTGCAAAGTGACTCCCTGCAAGTAGGTGGGGAACAGGGGGCTCAAATCGAGATCCTTGAGCCAGTCCTTGTGCTTGTTACTATATGCGCTTAACCTGGTGTGCTACTGCCTGGTCCCTATAATGGTCCCTTTCTTTCAGACTCCTTCCCTCTGCCACTGGGAACCCCCTTGTCTAGAGAAGTCATCTGACCTTCCTTGGCAGGGTGACTTGTCACCAATGACTTTTTGATAGAGATGGCATAGCTATTCCTTAGTGACTACTGGGAGTTACTTCCAATTTTCTTATGAGTTAGTATTATGGTGAAGTAGAAGAACTTTGATCATGGACACTGGCTTGGCTTCAAGCGTCTCACCTCACAATACTTTTCTCTATTTCAGTCTTGTTCTGGAAGTCAGTCAGTATACACTAAATCAGCATTTTTCATCTATATATATTTGCTTTACTGTGCACCCCATAGTACAATTTACTCCCTTTATTTGTTTGTTTGTTTATTTATTTATTTATCTTTTTTAGCAGAACACTGTTCAGCTCTTATGGTAGTGTAGGGGATTGAACCTGGGACTTTGAAGCCTCATTCATGAGAGTCTGTTTGCATAACCATTATGCTATCTCCCCCACCCCCTCCCTTTATTTTTTTTACAATACAATATTCCATATACTACTGAATAAACATTTAAAATTATATTTAAAAGTTGTAAAATGATACAAAGATGTCAATAAATTATCTAAAAATAGGTTGACAAACCCCACTACCAGAACAATATATGATGCCTGAAATAGGTTTTAGAAATGGAACCTGGCCATTAAGTGGAGACTACCTGTATAAAGGTTCTGCCTCCTCACCTCAAGGCAGAATTGTGATGTAATTCTTGCTCAGAGTTCCCCCATGAGATTAGGCTGGAGTCAGATATCTCCCAAATCTCTATTTTTCCTAATGATTTCCTTTCCCTTAGTCTGCTTCCCTCACTTATTCCAGTTTTTCCTGAGAATATCCTCTTACTGTCAATAAATTGCTACCACAAAAATCCTATGTCAGCTTTTGCTTCTAAGAGCTTGTCCTGAGATCTCCCAAGTAGAATGAGAGACATCTTCCCTGATATACTGCCAGTGAGAATGAGTTGGTTGGATCCTGAATGCTAGTCTGAAATTCTTAAGGTGAACTTAAATGCTGCCTGAACTATAAGAAACTGTCAACTGATAAGTTACAGTTAAATGGAATAACATTTTAAATATAATACTGGTTGACATTTAAGTTACAGTTAAATGGAATAACATTTTAGATATAATAGTGGTGTTCATTTGACTAGAGATGGCTTAAAATCCAGCAAGGTTGCAAAAAGGAATTCATCCTTGATTTAACAGTCTCACTTATGAGTCAGTGGGTCAATCCCTTGTGACAGCAGCTGGGAAAGACTGCAAGTTCCACATCACAGGCATATGTCTAGGTAATAACAGAGCCAACAGAAGAATTTTCAGAAATGAATACCTAAATAATACTAACAGTGGCAATAAGTATGGTTTACCACAGATAGAGTGCTAGGTGTGTCATCCAAAGACCTCTTTCTTTTTAGTACATAACTCTATGACTATTTAACATAGTGCCACTGCCCTTCAAATGTGAGTCATCAAAAAGTACTGGTCTCCAAAGCTGCAAAACAGATAGAAAATGATGAGGACTCTTACTATGGCTGAAGCGGCTCCCTCTGAGCTGAACAGCAATCCTTTTCTTTTGAAAAAAATTAAGGTAATCATCACTTTTATCTTCTAAAAGCTTTTCTCCTCATTCCAAGCACTTTTAGTCTCTTTTATGTTTCAATTTAATGTTACCAACTGATGACTAGAAGCTGTGCTTTTAGCTTAAAGAAGAAAGCATTAATCAAACATTAGCACTTTTTTGATGTTGAGTATTATCTAGAAGTGGCAGGCAGTGAAATCTCGACATCAAATTAACTCTAACCTTTTTTGGGAACTCATTTGCCTAGAGTATTTACATATTTCAGCCATTTCCGCTCCCCCACCCCCCATGGTATGTATTTCATCTTCCATTGAGATCTTAGGGGCACCTGGTGATGTGTCTCCAAGAAGGCAAAGGTGTGCACTCTGTCTTGAGAAAAAATGTCTTGAGAAAAATGTTGGAAATTAAGTTCCAAAACCAAGGAGATGACAAGACTTTATATCTGGGTACCTGCCCATCACAACTGCTGCTTGGAGATTTGTGAATTTGTTACTCTATAGAAGAAGTACCTTTCTTCTCAGAGTGTTTGTACATGTGCTCTGGGCGTTATCTCAAAAACAGTGCACTAGATAGGTTCACTCTCATTAACATTCTTTCCACATGGATAAGATTATTGGTGCGTTTCTGTTTCAATACTATTCATCTTAAAGCATCCATATTTCTCTTTCTTTACTTGAATTCCACAACTTAATGACTTCATGCCTTCACTTTACAGCAAAACCAATCAAAAGGATTGTCAATACTTAGCATCCTTTCTGCCACTCTTTCTTTTGATAGGACAAAGAAAAATTGAGATAGAATGGGGAGATACAAAGGAAGAATGAAGAGAGACACTTGCTGCATTTGCTTCTTCACTTGTGAAGTTTCCCATTTGTAGGTGGGAGCCCAGGTCCTTATACATGGGAATGTGTATGCCCAACCAGGTGTTTCACTGTCCATCCCCAATGTTTAAATTTTCTATTTAGTAGAGACAGATGAATAGAGAAAGGGGAGAGGAGAGGCACAGACAGTCAAAACATCACAGCACCTCTAAAACATCCTTAAAATTTCCCACCTTATCCTATCCAGGGTGAATTTATGTGGTGTCAGAGTTCAAACTCAAGGCCTTGTGTGAGGTTAGGTAGGTGTTCAATTCTCCTACTTCCAGTAATAACATATTTTGGATATTTTCCTATATTGAAATATAACACATCATTTCATACTTGTTTTAAGCAGTATGTGGAGTCTGATTATATTGATGTCCTATAATTTCTTTAATCAATCTCCATCTCGGTCCTTTTATTTATTTATTTATTTATTTATTTATTTATTTATTTAAAATTTCTCTATTGGGGGATTAATGTTTTACAGTGAACAGTAGATACAATAGATCCAAATCTTCGGGCTCAATTCAGCTTCTCTGCCAAGCTGGGCAGCACTGCTGGGCCCTGTGAGTTTCTAAACATGTCCCGTTTATAGTCTGTAGGTTCTGAGGCAATTATTCACCATGTTATCATCAGGAGAACAATGTGGAAAGGCTCCCAAAACACAGCCCCACTGCTAGGCCACCAAGGTGTAGATTTTCTCCTGAGTTTCCTGGTCAGTTCTCTGTTCCCAAATGTCAGCACAGGACCTCCTCCTTGTTGCTCCAGCCTCTGAGGGCAGTAGCAATGGAGACTCACAGTTGCATTTGCTGAGTCTTAGGGGAGTCCTCTCCTCCCTTCAGCAGTCTTTTTGCTGGTAAAACAGACTGAAGGTGGTGCCTTAACTAGTAAACTGCTGGACTGTTATCAGCCACTCAATCTCTCCTTAGGCTTCTCTCTGTCCATGAGCCACATGTGTTTGCAGTAACCGGTATTTGGTGTGTTCCTGAAGTCGTTCTAGTTCTGTCTTGCTGAGGTCCCAGGTGACCTCTCTTTTGGTCCTTTTTAGGTCCTTTTTGGTTGCTTTCATCCTTCTTGTCTTTTTAAAAAAATTATTATTATCTTTATTTATTTATTGGATAGAGATAGCCAGAAATAGAGAGAGGAAGGGGGAGATAGAGAGGGAGAAAGTCAGACACCTGCAGCCCTGTTTCACCACTAGCAAAGCTTTCCCCCTGCAGGTGGGGGCCAGGGGCTTGAACCTGGTCCTTGTGCATTGTAACACGTGCACTTAAACAGGAGTGATACCACCTGGCCCTCATCCTTCTTCTCTTTTCTTTCTTTTTTGCCTGCAGGGTTATTGCTGGAGCTCAGTGCCACCACTAGGAATCCACTGCTACTGGTGGCCACTTTCCCCATTTTTTACTGGCTAAGACAGAGAAAAATTGAGAGGTGAGGGGAAAATAGAGAGGTACAGAGAAAGACAGACACCTGAAGACCTGCTTCATGGCTTATGAAGCGACCCCCCTCATGTGGGGAACTGGGGGCTCAAACTGGGATTCTTAAGTGGGTCCTTGCACTCCATCCTATGTGGGCTTAATCTGGTGCACCACCACCTGTCCCCCTATTTTATTTTCTGTTACAGACACTTCTGAGATAATTATCCTGGCTTATATTCTTGTATATCTCCTTATTGTTCTTTTGCAAGGTGTTCCTGGACATATGTTTAAAATATTAATCAATTTGTCACATTTTGTCCAAAGATTATCCAGATTTATTTTATCTAGAACAGTGTAATATCTGTTTTTACAATTTAGTCAATTTTTAAGTTTTTACCTTTTTTTCCATTTTAAAAATCGAAGTTAAGCAGCTGGGTTAAGTGCAGTGGGTTAAGCGCACATGGCACAAAACGCAAGGACCAGCTTAAGTTTCCCAGTTTTTGCCCCAGGCTCCCTATCTGCAGGCGAGTAGCTTCACAAGCAGTGAAGCAGGTCTGCAGGTGTCTGTCTCTACTCCTCTCTGTCTTCCCCTCCTCTCTCGATTACTCTCTGTCCTATCCCACAGCAACAATAACAAGAACAAAGGCAACAAAATGGGAAAATGGCCCCCAGGAATAAACAAACAACAAATAAATAAGAAATAATGTCTGCTTTGCTTTGATTTGTATTTCTGTGGAGTGAGGTTCTTTGTTTTTAACTATTTTTTATTTTTCAGCTAATTAACTGTTTTACAGCTTGTCAATTTTATTTATCTTTTCCATAATCCTTTCCCTGTTGTGCTTGAGAAATATTTTTATTTACTTTCTCATTTATGATTTTATTACTTGCTTTTATTACCTTGCTTAATTTTTACTTTGCTAGGTCTTTGGATTTATTAATATTCTCCTTTATGCCTCCTCTTTTCAACAGAATATTCAATATGTAGGATGTTTTCCAGATATTTTCATTATAAAAACATAAAATAAAAAAGTTCACAGCAGATATTTGAAAGAATGTAAAAAAGATAATAGAAAAATATGCATTGATACTTTATTTTTTGCATTGATGTTTTAAAATGTATGGCATATATTTAAAATAGATTTGTGTATAAAGACATTTGATTAAAATTAATGTGTTAGAAAGTGAATGTTTCACTCTTACTCTGCCATCACAAACTGAGCCAGCATTTTTTCTGTTTTCTCGGGTAGGTGACAATTCCATGAACTGGAAATGAGTAAGGAGGTGAGAAATACTTTTGTGTGTCTTTCAGGGCCAGCTCTGGGCTGGCTCCTTTTTCAGCTGATGGGAATAAGAGCTCAAGAGACAAGAAGAATCAGCCTTTTCATCTCAGAGTGTCCAAGGAAAGTGATGGAGATATGAGGTTGCCTTGCCCTTCCTTCGCTCTAGTGCATGAGTCTGGAAGGAGAAATCTCAACATTGTTCAAATGACCAATATTACAGAGAAGCTGAAAGAACACCCCTGCTTGTTGAGACAGGTGCAAGTATTTAAAGATTAGGAGATGCTTCATGTTGGGAGAGGCATGAGCAGATGTCAGCACTGTCCTTGTGTGAAAGACCAGATGGGAACTCAGTTGCCCCCATGGAAGCCAGCAGAGAGAGATGCTGACAACTGGTGATTCCTAAGGACAAGAACAAGGACATAGTGAGGACCCCATCATGGATAGATAAGAACGAAGAGCCAGATTAGCTCATTCCCTGTCTATATGTTTGCTCAATATTCCCCTAATTCCCTGGGGCAATGGAAGGAGAAAACCTCCTAAAGGATCAAGCTTACCTGGGACCAGTTGATGGCTCACCTGGTTAAGTGCACAAATTTCCCTAGATGTGGACCTGGGTTCCAGCTCTTGCTCCCCATCTGCCGGGGGGAGCTTCATGAATAGTGAAGCAGGTCTGTAGGTCTCTCTCTCTCTCTCTCTCTCTCTCTCTCCATCTCCATCCTATCCTCCCCTCTCCTCTCAATTTCTATCTGTTCTATCGAAAGAGAGAGAGAGAGAGAGAGAGAGAGAGAGAAAGGCTGCCAGGAGCCATGGATTGGTTGTGTAGGCACCGAGCCCCAGTGATAGTCCTGGTGGGAACAAGAACAAAAAAAAAAAAGGATCAAGTTTACCTTCAATTAACTTGTTTCTAGTTCTGCTATCAAGTAGAGTGGGAGTTTAAGATAGAAATCAAAGTCACTTATAGAAAATAAAGGTTTTTACACTTCTGCATACCTTTTCTGTGGCCTGAAATATTATGATCACCATAAATGTAGGGATGAAATGAAACCCTAGAAAAGGCCTTTATTAAAATCATGACAAGAAGGGCTGGATAGTGGCAGAACTGAGAAAGTGTACATATTACCGTGCACAAAGGGGCCAGAATTCAAGCCTCTGGTCCCCGTCTATAGGAGGAAAGCTTCTATAGGAGAAGTGAAGCAGTACTGCAGGTATCCTTCCTTCACCCTTTCTCTTTCTCCTTCCTCTCCCAATTTGTCTCTATCAAAAATAAATTAATAAATATAAAAATGCAAGTAAGTAAAAGCATGACTAAAACTTTTTACATTCTATATATTTTTTAAAGGCTCAGTCTAGGGGCTTGGGCAGTAGTACACAAGGACCCAGGTTTGAGATCCCATTCCCCACCTGCAGGTGACATTATTTATGAGTGATGAAGCAGCTCTGCAAGTGTTTATCTACATATCTATCTGTCATCTTTCTTTCTTTCTTTCTTTGTTTCTTTCTTTCTTTGTTTCTTTTTTTCTTTCTTTTTTTTTCCTTCCAGGGATATTGCTGGGGCTTGTGCCACCATTCCTGGAAGCTATTTTTTTCCCTTTTCTTGTCTTTGTTGCTGTTTATAGTTGCTGTTGTTATTATTATCATTGTCATTGCTGTTGTTGTTGTCAGATAGGACAGAGAGAAATCGAGAGAGGAGGAGAAGACAGAGAGGGGGAGAGAAAGACACACACCTGCAGAATTGCTTCACTGCTTGTGAAGTGACCCCCCCAAGGTGGGGAGCTGGGGGCTCGAACCAGAATCATGGAATCCTTGAGCTGGTCCTTATGCTTTGCACCTTGTTCTCTCAACCGACTTGCTACCACCAGCACCTTTATCTTTCTTCTTTTTTTTTTTAAGTTTTTTTTCCCCTTTCTGTTCTTCTTTTTCTTTTTTTTTTTAAATTTTTTTTTTATTTAAAAAAGGATTAATTAACAAAACCATAGGGTAGGAGGGGTACAACTCCACACAATTCCCACCACCCAAGCTCCATATCCCACCCCCTCCCCTGATAGCTTTCCCATTCTCTAGCCCTCTGGGAGCATGGACCCAGGGTCATTGAGGGTTGCAGAAGGTAGTAGGTCTGGCTTCTGTAATTGCTTCCCCGCTGAACATGGGCGTTGACTGGTCGGTCCATACTCCCAGTCTGCCTCTCTCTTTCCCTAGTAGGGTGTATCTCTGGGGAAGCTGAGCTCCAGGACACATTGGTGGGGTCTTCAATCCAGGGAAGCCTGGCTAGCATCCTGATGGCATCTGGAACCTGGTGATTGAAAAGAGAGTTAACATACAAAGCAAAACAAATTGTTGAGCAATCATGGACCCCAAGCTTGGAATAGTGGAGAGGAAGTGTTAGGGAGGTACTCACTGCAAACTCTAGTGTACTTCTGCTTTCAGGTATATATTTTGCAGTAGTTTATGGATACGTGTGAACATAAGCTCTCTCTCACAGAAACTGGTATATATCTAGGTTAAGGGACTTTGTTAGAAAGTGAACCACCTGAGATGAAATTAGAGTGTACTATAAAAGGAAAGGTCTCACCCGAGTAATGAAGCTGAAGGGTTGTCATTCCACACGTGAAGTCTCGGGACACAGTCTGAGGTGAAGCATGTTGAGGTGGCAATCGTTGCGTTGGTTAGGTTGTGATCGGCGGATGCAATATTATTTGATATGGATTGGGAGAGGCATACGGAAAGTGGGCCCTATCCAAGGGTTCCAGGACTGGGGGAAGTAGGGGCTCTATAGTGGAGATGTGAGGTTCCTGCTGTCTTAGGGTTCAAAAAGACAATGGATAGTTAATGTTATCATCACATTATTTGGTAATTGGGTTAACTTTGAAAAGTCCTTTTGTTATGGTTTGCTGTACAGTATCCAGTATCTTGTATATAGCTGTGCTATTGTATGCTTCTAATCTACTTGGTCTAGGCTTTTGAGAGAGTCCGCACATCAAATACACAGCCTATATATTAAAAAGATTCAGTTTGTGTTTTGAAAAACTTTGAGACATACAATTGATTTTCCCCCTCTCATATTAACTAGTGATTTATATGTCTACATTTTGCTAGGAGTGTACATAAACACCATTCCCACCACCAAAAGACTGTGACCCATCCCTCCCACCCACTCCCACCCCCCACTGGCCCAGGAAGCTGCGTGTCTACCCCTCACCACAGGGCTTTTACTTTGGTGCCCTACTTACAATTTGGTCAGGTCCTGCTTTTAGTTTCCCTTTCAGATCTTCTTAGTCAACTTCTGTTGATGAGTGGGATCATCCCATACTCATCTTTATCTTTCTGACTTAGCTCACTTAACATAATTCCTTCTAGCTCTGTCCAAGATGGGTCAGAGAAGGTGGGTTCATTGTTCTTGATAGCTCCATAGTATTCCATTGTGTATATATACCACAGCTTTCTCAGCCACTCATCTGTTGTTGGGCACCTGGGTTGCTTCCAGGTTTTAGCTATTATGAATTGTGCTGCTATGAACATAGAAGTACACACCTCTTTTTGGTTGGGTGTTATGGAGTCCTTGGGGTATAACCCCAGGAGAGGAATTACTAGATCATATGGAAGGTCCATGTCTAGCCTTCTGAGAGTTTTCCAGACTGCTCTCCACAGAGGCTGTACCAATTTACATTCCCACCAGCAATGTAAAAGGGTTCCTCTGTCCCCACATCCTCTCCAGCATTTGTTGCTGCTGTCCTTTTTGATGTATGCTATTCTTACAGGAGTGAGGTGGTATCTTAGTGTTGTCTTAATTTGCATTTCTCTGACAATCAGTGAACTAGAGCAGTTTTTCATATGTTTGTTAGCCTTTTGGATCTCCTGTGAGGTGAATGTTTTGTTCATATCCTCTGCCCAATTTTGAATGGGGTCATCTGCTTTTTTGGTGCTAAGTTTGCTGAGCTCTTTATATATTTTGGTGATTAGTCTCTTGTCTGATGGATGGCATGTGAAGATCTTCTCTCATTCTGTGAGGGGTCTCTCTGTTTGTTTAATAGTTTCTTTGGATGTGCAGAAGCTTTTCAATTTGATGTAGTCCCATTGGATTGTTTCTGCTTTAGTCTTCCTTGTAATTGGGTTTGATTCATCAAAGATTGCCCTTGAGGTGTAGGTGGGAAAGTGTTTTACCAATGTTTTCCTCTAAGTATTTGATTGTTTCTGGTCTGGCATCTAGGTCTTTGATCCATTTGGAGTTGATTTTTGTTTCTGGTGAGATAAAGTGGTTCAATTTCATTCTTCTGCATGTTACAACCCAGTTTTCCCAACACCATTTATTGAAGAGAGCCTCCTTTTTCCATTTAATCCTTTGGGCCCCCTTATGAAAGATTAGATGTCCATAGGTGGGGGGATTTATTTCTGGGCTTTTAATTCTGTCCACTGGTCTGTGTGCCTATTTTTGTTCCAGTACTATGCTGTTTTGATGATGATGGCTTTATAATATAGCTTAAGGTCTGGGAGTGTGATGCCTCCATTTCTGTTTCTTTTCCTCAAGATGGTTTTGGCAATTCTAGGTGTTTTCAGGTTCCTGATAAATGATTATAGTATTTGTTCTATTCTCTTAAAGAAGCTTGGTGGAACTTTGATTGGTATTTCATTAAATTTGTATATGGCTCTGGAGAGAATATTCATTTTAATGATATTTATTCTTCCAATCCATGAGCATGGGATATCTTTCCATTTCTTGGTATCAGTTTCTATTTCCTTGAGTAGCGACTCATAGTTTTCAGTATAGAAGTCTTTCACTTCTTGGGTCAACTTTATTCCTAGGTATTTGATTGATTTTGCTGAAACAGTAAATGTGAGTGATTTCTGGATGTCTTCTTCTTCAGATTTAGTGTGTGCATAAAGAAATGCCACTGATTTTTGTACATTGATTTTGTAGCCTGATACCTTGCTATATTGCCTAATAACTTTCAGTAATTTTCTGCTGGATTCTTTAGGTCTTTCTATGTATACTATCATATCATCTGCAAATAGTGAGAGCTTGACTTCTTCCTTTCCAATCTGTATTCCTTTGATTTCTTTCTCTTGCCTGATTGCTATGGCAAGAACTTCCAATACTATGTTGAAGAGTAATGGTGATAGTGGACAGCCCTGTCCAGTCCCCAATCTGAGGGGGAATGCTTTCAGCTTCTGTCCATTGAGTATGATGTTGGCTGTAGGTTTGCTATATATAGACTCCACTATCTTGAGGAATTTCCCATCTATTCCCATTTTTTGTAGAGTTTTGAGCATGAATGGGTGTTGGATTTTGTCAAAGGCTTTCTCTGCATCTATTGACATAATCATGTGGTTTTTGGCTTTGCTTTTATTGATGTGGTGAATGACATTGATTGACTTATGGATGTTGAACCAGCCTTGCATTCCTGGGATGAATCCCACTTGGTCATGATGAACAATCTTTTTGATATGCTGTTGTATCCGGTTGGCCAAGATCTTGTTTAATATTTTGGCATCTATGTTCATCTGAGATATTGGTCTGTAGTTTTCCTTTTTTGTTCTGTCCCTATCAGCTTTTGGTATCAGGGTGATGTTGGCTTCATAGAAGGTGGAAGGGAGTATTCCTGTTTCTTCAGTCTTATGGAAAAGCTTACGAAGTATGGGTACTGTTTCCTGAAAATTTTGTAGAGTTTATTTGTGAAGCCATCTGGTCCAGGACTTTTGTTGTTGGGGAGATTCTTAATAACGGTTTCAATTTCTTTGTCTGTGATTGGTACATTTAGGTTTTGTAGTTCTTCTTGGTTCAGTTTTGGAAGGGCATATGCTTCTAGGAATTGTTCCATTTCTTCCAGATTCTCTAGCTTGGTGGCGTATAGTTCTTCATAGAAGTTTCGCAGGATTCTCTGGATTTCTGTGGTGTCAGTTGTGATATCTCCTCCATCGCTTACAATTCTATGAATTTGAGTCTTCTCTTTTTTGTTTGGTGAGTCTGGCTAGGGTTTTTCAATTTTGTTTAATCTTTCAAAGAACCAACATTTGGCTTCATTGATCTTTTGTATGGTTCTTTTATTTTCGATGTTGTTTATTTCTGCTCTAACTTTAGTGATTTCTGTCCTTCTGGTTGCTTTAGGGTTCCTTTGTTCCTCTTCCTCTAAGTCCTTGAGGTGTGCAGTAAGGTTGTTCATTTGAGCTTCTTTTTGGTGTATAATATGTGATTGTATGGCTATAAGTTTCCCTCTCAGTACTGCTTTAGCTGTGTCCCAAATATTTTGATAGGTTGTGTCTTCATTTTCACTTGTTTCCAGGAACATTTGAATTTCCTGCTTGAGTGAATCTCTGACCCAGTGGTTCTTAAGGAGTATGTTGTTTAGTTTCCAAATTCTGTGACTTTTAATAATTTTCTGTTTGTTGTTAAATGTTAGTTTCACTCCACTCTGGTCTGAGAAGATACTTGGGATGATTTCAATGCTCTTGAATTTATTGATGCTGTCTTTGTGGCCTAAAATGTGGTCTATCCTTGAGTATGTGTTATGTGGATTTGAAAAGAAGGTGTATTCCAATATTTTGTAGTGAAGGACTCTGAAAAACTCCAAGAGGTCTAGTCTGTCAATCTCTTCATTCAGTTCTCTTGTATCTTTATTGGTTCTCTGCTTTGTTGATCTGTCTAAGTATGAGAGTGGGGTATTGAAGTCTCCCACTATTATTGTATTACTATTGATGTATTTTTAAAATTCTTTCAGTACGTGCTTGATGTATTTAGATGGTCCCTCATTGGGTGCATAGATGTTAATAATTGTTAAGTCTTCTTGGCTGGTTGATCCTCTAATCATTATGTAATGTCCTTGCCTATCTTTTATTACTTTATTTAATTTAAAATCTATTGTGTCTGAGATGAGAATGGCTGTTCCTGCCCTTTTTTTCTGATCCATCCCCGCACCCTGCGCCTTTTGATAGGTGAGTTTAAGCCATTGACGTTTATTGATATTATGGATTTAATGTATTGTAGTGCCATTGTTCAAAAAAAATTTTGTTTGCTCTGATATATTGCAAGTATTATAGTGATGTTCTTGTTTATAAGAGGCCTTTTAGAACCTCTTTCAGGGCCGGCTTAGTGATGGTTGCCTCCTTTAACTGTTGTTTGTCTAAGAAGGTTTTGATCCCTCCATCTAGTTTGAATGAAAGTCTAGCAGTATATATTATCCTTGGTTGAAACCCTTTTTCATTCAGGGCTCCATAGATATCTTGACATTCTCTTCTGGCTTTTAGAGTTTGAGTGGAGAAATCTGCAGATAATCTTATGGGTTTTCCCCTGTATGTGACTTTTTGTTTCTCTCTTGCAGCCTTTAGGATCCTTTCTTTATCCTTACTTCTTCTCATTGTGACTATGATGTGTCTTGGTGTCTTCAGGTCTGGGTTGATTCTGTTTGGTACTCTCTGGGCCTATTGAATCTTGATGTCCTTTCTGTTATTCAGGTCTGGGAAGTTTTCTTCTATTATTTCCTCTAGAATGTTTACTTTGCCTTCCTCTCTTTCTTCGTCTGGTAGGCCAATTATATGAATGTTACTTCTTTTGAGATCATCCCATATGTCTCTGTTGTTGTTTTCAGTGTCTCTCAATCTCTTTTTAAGCTCTTTCACCTCTTTCTTCATTTTCTCTAACTCATCTTCTGTCTGACTAATTCTGTTTTCTGCTTCTGTTAGTCTGCTTTCCCTTGCCTCAGCTTCTTTCTTCATTACAGCTATTTCAGCTTTCAGTTCTCTAATTGCCTCAAGATAATCAGTATTTTCCTTGGGGGTCTCAACTGTTGTTTCCCTAATACTGCCATCCCTTTCCTCCAAAGTTGTTTTCATTTCTGTGATTAATAAGTTTATTATTGCTTGCATACTTTTCTTATCTATGGTTACTTCTGGCTGATTTGTAGTTTCTTCTGGGCTGTTGTCTTCATTCATTGTATAGCAGTTTTACTTGTTTTTGATCTACCCATTTTTTTGATTTATGTGTTTCTTTTTTTATGCTCTTTTGTTCCTCAGTTGTTGTGTCCTGAGTACAAGTAACACTGTACTAAATACCTTTATGACAATTGCATTCACCAACCTCAGGAATTACAGTAGTAACTGAAGCAAGTATTGAAGCAGTTTAATCGTTACCAGTTAGCCAAACAATTTCTCCAGTCCGTGAATAAATAGTAACCAAATCCCAGTGAAGTAGAAAGAGAAAAGAAAGTAAGGATAGCAAGAATAGACAGTTATGCAAATCTACTATCCACTGTATATTCTAGGGGTAACAAGAGGGGAAAGGGAAGTAGAGCAGAGATACACACATAGAGAGTCCACTCTGAGTCAGATTTCTTCCCCAAAATAATTCACAAATTCAGAAAGGCAAAGAAGAAGAAGAAATGTATGACAAGATTAAAAAAAAAAGAGGGAAGAGAGAGAAAAGGGAAAAGATAAGAAAAAGAGCTGTAATTAAAGAGCAGTGAAAGGAAATTCCCAAATGTGTATCAGTGAATTCAAAAAAGCACACTGTTTGGTGGTGTGGGGGCTGGAGGTTGTGACTTTGGAAGCTGTAGGATTAAGGAAGAAAGGATGACAAGAATGAGAAAAAGAAAAAAAAAAGAAAGAGAGAGAAAAAAGAAAACGATAAGAAAAAGAACAGTCATAAAATGCCAGTGAAAGAAAAGGTTTTTTTTAAATGTATTTATTTTTAATTATTTAATTAGCTATGCGGGGTGAGGTGGGGGGGGGTTGGCTACTAAGAAAGAAAAAAGGCCAGAGGTTTCAGAAGGGTATAGACTTAGAATTAATGATACTTCCTGGTGGGACAGGAATTTGGTAAAGAAAAGGAGCTCCTAGCAGGGGATCCTTAGAAATTAAAGAAATTAAATATGCTTAGAAATTAAAAGGAAGAAAAAAAAATTTTTTTCCTACTCTAATTCTTAACCCAAATTAAGTTATAGTCACCTCTTTGGTGTCACTGCTAGGACCCCTTATTGGCTGGCCTACTAAAGGCAGAATATCCTGCCGTTTACAGGAGATGTGGTCAGAGCTCAGCCACTAGCAGCTTCTCAGTCCGCCATCTTCCGGGAACCCTTAAGTTTTTTTTTTATATTTATTTATTTTCCCTTTTGTTGCCCTTGTTGTTTTATTGTTGTAGTTATTATTGTTGTTCTTGATGTCATCATTGTTGGATAGGACAGAGAGAAATGGAGAGAGGAGGGGAAGACAGAGAAGGGGAGAGATAGACACCTGCAGACCTGCTTCACCGCCTGTGAAGGGATTCCCCTGTAGGTAGGGAGCCGAGGGCTCTAACCGAGATCCTTACAATAGTCCTTGTGCTTTGCGCCATGTGTGCAAAGGTGGCTGTGCCACCACCTGACTCCCCCTTATCTTTCTTTTTATCTTCCCCATCTCTCTCAACTTTTCTCTGTCCTATCAAATAAAAGAGAGAGAGAAAGAGAGGAGGAAAAATGGCTGTTTGGACTGATGATTCGTAGTGCCAGCACTGAGCCCTAGTCATAGCTTTTATGGCAAAAAAAAAAAAAATTCTCTTTGCTATGTAGATAGTTTTGATGATATTTGTAGCAGTTGACAAAAAAAAAATGGTAGCTAAATGTCAAAACATAAAAGTGTACACCTTACCATAGGCAAGGACTTGGGTTCAAGTCTTCAGCCACCAAAACGGCATATAAACAAAGGGGAATTTTCACAAGCTGTAAAGCAGTGTTGTAGCATTTCTCCTTCTTTTTCCCTCTCTGACTCTCCCACCTTCAGTTAGAGACATAGAGAGAGAGAGAGACAAAGACAGAGAGAGATTCTGTCCAGAATAGTGGAGTCATAATGCAGGTATAAAGTCCTGGTGAAAACTCTGGCAGTTAAAAAGAAACTCCTATGACTATGGAGATAGCTTAATGGTTATGCAAAAGACTTCCATACCTGAGGCTCTGAGATGCTGAGTTCAATCCCCAGCACTACCACAAACCAGATCTGAGCAGTGCTTCCTCCTCTTTCTCTCATTAAAATAAACACAATATTTTTAGAAGGAAAAGAAGACAACGCATTCCCTAATATTCTGGTAGCTCCCATTTTACTTAGACATTCAGATAACTAAGTTCAACAACCTATAAAGTTTTAAAGGAGGACAGGATGACTGTATTCTTTTCCCAAAATAGATATATTGATTAAAAGCAGAGTTGTTCAACCCTGGCTGCACACTAGCATCATCAGAGGAGCTTTAAAAAAGTTGATTCTGGTATATGCTATCTCCAAGACATACGTTTAATTAGTCTGAATTAATTTGCAGTTGTGGTACTCTAGAGGACCAAGGAAGATGGGAAACCTGACTTTCCATTATACATCCTAGCATAGAATCGTCCTATGGAAAAACACTACTAGTTGCCCACGAATATTAGTAAGAGATCTTTCCAGTTTTTTGATTGAGTCACCTAAAATAATAGTTCTCACAGTACCATTTGTATCAGGGTCTGGCCATTTGATTAAGTTATCTTGCCTTCTCTTGCCTTTTAATTAAGAATTTAAAATGTGTGTGCTGCACAGCAGAAAAGTTAGTCCATTGTAGTTTAATAATAGGGTTCATTTCTTCTTCTATAACAATAGAAGTTACTTGCCAGGATTGAAGCAGTAGCTTCAGTGCCATCAAATCCCAGGTTCTTCCTGTGTTTCAACTTTGCTATTCTTAGCAGGGTGACTTCTTTCACATCACGTAAGCTAATACAATAGCTTTCATAACTTCAAGTATAACTTTCTTATTGAGGGCAGGAAAATAGATGGGTGGTATCTCCAGCTCTGTTGTCCCTTTTATTACCAAACCTCAAAACCCAGATATAGACCAGGACCCATGAGATAGGGCTTATGTACACATGTATCCATAACTTAGGGGAAAACATTTACCTTAATGCAAAAGAGCACAATAGTTTGCAGTGAGTCAATAAACGAAACAAGCAAGTAGAAAGACCTAAAAAAACATCTTAAAGTACCTAATGAAACAGTTTCTACTTAGACCTAGATACCCTCCTCACCTACATCCTACTATATGTCCCTCAATCACTCCAAAGCTAACTTTGTCAGACAAAGTAAGGACTATAAAAGCTGAATGAGAGCAAGAGACTGGCACATTTTAATGATGACTCTTTAGTCATTATCAGGCCATCCCATTACCTGGGGTGCTAGTCAGGGAATCCTAGGGTTCCCACACAGACATGATGGGCCTACACCTCTAACAGATCTCTCTCACAACTGTCACTGGTCATCTCCATCAGGAACAACATAATGGACCCCTTTGTGGGCCCCTATAGGACCTTACCCTCAGTATGGATCAACAATGATAGGGACTGTTCCACTCTCTGAAAGGAGGTTGTATAACATACTCTACCTACCACTCAAGGAAGATCAGTCCTAAAATTAATGCATCCTGGAATGTTTCTAGCGTGACCACAGAATGAGAGCTCAGACCTGCAGGGATGCAGAGGTTACATAGGTTCCTATGCTGAATATGGGCCCCAGATCAAATTGATGGGGTTTACAGTTAACAATATTTATATACTTTTCACATATTTGGGAGCTACTCTCTTCCCTGATTCAGCTTTCTAGTCCTTTTTCCAACTAAGTCACCATCTCCCCAGACAATAACGTGGGTCCACCTGCATACTAGATTTCAGGCTCAGGCAAAAACTAGTAAAGTCATGGGCCCCTTGGAATATACCTAAAATAGACCTATTAGCTTTTTCCAAAATGGAGACCCCCAAATGCTCACTTGCAATATTCTTGCCTTTAGGTTCATAATTATTAAACTATTCATTCTTCGTTATATCTCTTTTTTCGTCACCAGGTTCCAGATGCTACCATGATGCCAACATGATTTCTCTTGACAGATGACCCCACCAGTGTGTCCTGGAGCCCCACCTCCCCAGGACCCTGCCCCACAAGGGAAAGAGAGAGACAGGCTGGGAGTATGCCAATGCCCATGTTCAGTGAGCGCTAGAAGAAGAAGTGAGGAAGCAATTATAGAAGCCAGACCTTCTACCTTCTGCACCTCATAACGGTCCTGGGTCCATAATCCCAGAGGGATAAAGAATAGTAAAGCTTTCAGGGGGGGGGGATGGGTTAGGGAGTTCTGGTGGTGGGGATTGTGTGTAAATGTACCCCTCCTATCCTATGGCCTTGTCAATATTTCCATCTTATAAATAAAATTTTTTTTAAATCTTGACATATTACCCTGTGTAAAAAACAGTTAAAAGTATTCAAGCTTATATTTTTAAAAATAGGAAAAAAAATATTTGCACTAGGAGAGGTGGATATGTCATGCAGAAACTGAGCCCCAATGATAACCTTGGAGGAAAAAAAAAAAAGACAAAAGAGAAACCAGATGGCTATAAATCTAAGAATTAAGAAACAAAGTCTAAGTAGATGAAGAGGCTCTGAGATACAGGCAAAAATCATTGAGAATGATTAAACAAGTAGGCTTAGAATTAATAGTAAATGTTAAATATAGTTGGTATGTTGTTTACCTATGAGGCATGCAGAATATAAGTAAATAGTGAATATGATTTGACAAAGAAAGTTGCTTGTAGACAGAGAAGGATGTCACTGGAATCATGATGATAGGTCATCCCCAATCCATCATGCAATAGTGACAACCAGTAAGTTTTCCCTTCAGGCTCCACATGTGCTCTGTTTAAGGATTGCAGCTAAAATGTGTAGCTCTTCAGCAAGTTACATAGAAAGCCTCAAGTGCGATCAGATGTAGTTGTCCTGTGTCCCTTATAAATCAGATGCACCTTTGACTTTTGGGAGCACCTTGCTTGAATTTCCTCTGGGGTCCTCACAGACGCACCAGGAAATCGGACACAAGGAGGATGAAGAGAGAAATACATTTGAACATGACCCTCTCACCTCTTTGTACCCTGCCCTATGTCATCCTTTCCCCCTGACTTCTGTCCATGGATTTTGGGTTGATTTAACGTTGTGTAATTTGAGCATTTCCATTTGTGCCAAGCTTTTCTGATTGGTGGGTGAGCTATGTTTCTGGGACAGTGCTTCTGGCAGTATATTGGAAGCTCTATTGCATCAAGGTCATTTCCTGTAGGACACTATCCCTTGGTGTTTTTGACCATTTCAATATGGCCTTCACCTACTGCCACAGGGCTATCTTTAAAAAAATTGTGATTCTGTGCAAAATAAATCCCTTGGGCTTTATTTATCTGAGTTTTTTTTTTTTCCTCCAGGGTTATTGTGCCAGCACTATGAAACCACTGCTCCTGGAGGCCTCTTTCTTTCTTTCTTTCTTTCTTTCTTTCTTTCTTTCTTTCTTTCTTTCTTTCTTTCTTTCATTGGATAGGACAGAGAGAAATTGAGAGAGGAGGGGAAGATAGAGAAAGGGGAAAGACACCTGCAGACTTGGTTCACTACTTGTGAGGCAGCCCCCCCACACCTGCAGGTGGGGGATTGGGGCTCAAACCGGGATCCTTGAGCAGGCTCTGGAGCTTCATACTATGTGCGCTTAACCTGATATGCCTGGCTCCCTATCTGAGATTTTCTTTATTTTACTTCTCTCTGAATGAATTGGTTTTGATTATTATCAAGGGTATAAATTGCTTCACAGTTTATCCAGCTGAATTTGAGACACTGTGCATGGGTAGATTTTAAAGCCAAACCTGGAAATTAAGTCCAAACTCAGGAGCTCTCTTACTGGTCCATGATTCTCTCTGGTAACCGGTAGACAAGATATCATTTAGTTTATTGAATTCATGGATCTACTGACCACCTCTTAGCTGCTTAACACCAACATCTCCTTTGTTTTCAAGATCTTGATCTTTCCTATAGTCTGTTTCAAATAAAGTGCCTTTTTTCCTTGAGGGGTGTGGGTGGGGTAGGGATGTGAATCTGGGAGAGGGGAGATAGCATAGTAATTATGCAAAAAGACTCTTATACCTGAGGCTCTTAAATCTCAGGTTCAATCCCCAGTAGTACCATAAACCAGAGCTGAGCAGTGCTCTGGTATCTCTCTTTCTGTGTCTTTCTCATTATATCTCTCATTAAAATAAATGACAAAGAAAATTGTGATTCTTAGAGCCAGAGATAGTTCACTTGGATTGTGCACTACTTTGCTATGTGTATGACCTAGGTTCACACCTGGTCCCCAAGTATTGAAAGAAGTTTTAGTGGTGTGGTCTCTTTCATTCTCTCTCTGCTTCTCTATCTCTATTAAAAAATGTGAATTTCATCAGTATCAAAATTCCTGTTTACAACAATCTTTTAGTGTCTTGCCTATGGCTATAACGCTAGTGTCTCTGAGACACAGAAACTGAGCTACTGATTAGCACGCAAGAAATGGATTCAATTATACTCCTGTGGGCCCTTTTATTTGCTCCACCCCACAAGATCAACAGATTTTTGAATGTAGGGTATCCCAGGGTCAAGGTGGTATGACATTGCATGAGTAGCAGTTAGAAAATAAATTCTTCAGTTTTAGAGGGGGGATCTGGACAATAAGAGTCAACCTTATGAGATTTAACATAACTGACAGTTTTGTTTCCCTTTTTCTAAATTTATTTTTATTGGTGCCTCCAGGGTTATCTCTGGCACTCAGGTGCCAGCACTATAACTCTACTGCTTCTGCCAGTCATTTTTTTTTCTATTTTATTGCATAGGAAAGAGAGAAATTAGGAGAAGGGGGAGGTGGGGAGAGACAGAAAGATAGACACCTGTAGACCTGCTTCACCACTTATGAAGCACCCACCCTGCAGGTAGGGAGCTGGGTACTCAAACCCGGATCCCTGTGCTGGTCCTTGCACTTAGTACTATGTATGCTTAACCAGGTGCCTTGCCCCCCAGAATTTTCTCTCTCTCCATCTTTCTTCTTGTTTTTCTTCTATGAAATACAGAGTAAATGAATGTGGGTTGCATCATCCTAGCTAAGTGCTCTTCCTTTCTATGTGCCTTGTGATGTTGCTACTCCAACAAAAGAGATCCTCTCTGTCCATGGCTTTAGACTCTCAGCTCATTCTTCTTACCGAAATTTCCCATATCATTTTCAGCTTTGTTGACCCTGTTCCAATTTCCTCTCTTTATCTGCAGCTCAAAATTGGGTTGTGGGAAGAGACAGCTTGAAACTCTTCCATGAAGCAAAGATAGGGAACACTTAGAGGGGCTCTTGAGAGTAAATTATGCTCCACATTCTCAAAAATCTTCTCCTTCTGAACATTCCTCTTCTCTTCTGCCTCCTCCTTCCACCCCAAATCCAGTAATGAGAAAACTGAATTCATTTTGCCCCCAGAAAACTGCACACTGCAGCTCTAAATTGTGTTTTAAAATTTTAGTAGTAGGCTAAATCAGAAAACACATGGGGAGCATTTTGAAGACGCCCTGCAGCTGGATTTGTTTTATGCTACAGCAGTTTAGCTGCCTGGCTGCTTCCTGCTGAAAGCACAGAGGATGTGCTGAAATGCTGCCACGGTAAACAGAACTGAACAGGCAGCAGCTTCCCTGCACCCACAGACCTACCTTATAAGTTGCTGTCAGCAATGTTATTTGACAGGCACAGAGCTGGGAGAGCAAGTAGCTTTAAAATTCAGAGTTGAAAGGGAGGAATTCCACAAAACAAATTAGAAAAATGTTGGCTGTGTAGAAAATATGTAGTTTGGCTCTCCTAAGTTGTAATTGCGAAAACTAGGGGCCAGAAGTGTTAAAGATAATTTAGCCTAGATGACAAAATTATGAGTGGTTCCTCATTTCTTGAATCAAAACTAAGATTTCTTGGCTCTTAGTCTAATCTTTCTTCTGCTTTGTGGTATTCAAGTTCTTTACTTTATCTTCTTGTCTTTATTCTTGCCATTGTTCATTTCAGAGGATCATGCGTAACTTCTCTGAACAAAACTATTGCACTACAGAAGTGCTTGCAGAATCACAATTGGTTCTGCCACTGGGAGTAACAGTTAACAAATTCACTAATTGGACTTTTGTATTTCTTTCTTTCTTTAAGGTTAATTGCTTGCTTAATTTTAATATTTTACCTCAATCATAAATGGAATCACATAAAATATTTGATGACTCTTGACATTGTGCTGTGAGAATCTAACATATGTATGATGTTTTTATTAGAACTTAAGAAAATCAAACAATTAATTAGCCTAGAGATGTTTAAAGTTTAAAGTTACATGATACAGTTTAGGATTATTTTCTTTTTTTCTACATTGGTTCACACAACATGAAAAATTATAAAGGAGCTAAAAATTATGTGGAAAACATGATTTACTATTCCCTTATAATTTACTTTTTAAAGCTTCCAATATACTTTTAAGTTAATGCAATTTGTTTGGCATTAGATATTACTCTTTTATGTTCCTGTGACACCTTTTCCTCCTTGTAGCTCAGAGTTCTTAATACATATCAACACATTAATCATTTCTATAATACAGACAGAGAGAGTAGAGGGAAAATATCCTTTTAATACAAAAAGATGAGAGCCTGCTTGGAAAATCCAATGTGCAACTGATTTGCATGCTAAATGCACTACCAAGGTATTTGTAAAGTACTTAGAAATTGCTGTCCAACCTATATATGACAAGTTATTGCTTCTAGACACCACTTCAACTGAGAAAAGAGAAAAGAAGAGCATATAGTACATTGCTGAATTATAGGACACCAAACTGCAATATAGGTGAGTTAATATAGGCATAGTTGTTTCAGGTTGTCCTTGGCTATCGTTAAAAGAACAGAGTATTCAACATATATACTATATTTCATATAACAATGGCTTGCTAATGCAAACCATCAACAGTTGATTTTTATTTATTTATTTATCAACAACAATGTTTATTTATTTATTTATTTTCCCTCTAGAATCGCTGGGGCTCTGTGCCAGTACCACAAATCCACTGCTCCTGGAGGCCATTGCAGCTGTAAAGTTCTCTACAGAAAAGCAGAATTCCAGCAGTTGACCTTCCTCATACAACGTTCCAACCCCTGGCATTCTTCCGTGGACATCTGCTTTGGACTGGCATTTCTATCGGACTCACTGGTACAACTCTTGGACACTGCACAAAACTAGCAGCTTCCCTTTATGCTGCTGGGTTTCTCAAAGACTGACTGCAGCCAGCTGCCTTGGGACTCTAGGCCATATCCCCGCCCCCCTGCTAGGTAGTGCCCACAGGAAAAAAAAAACGCCCATCGAGGCAAGTAACGCCCCCCAGAGGCAAAAAAAAGTTCCCCCTCAGGCCTTCCCTTGGCAGTACACTGGTTCTTGTCTTACATGTTCCTTCATGTTTGTGCCAGTTTCTTTTTTGAAAATGCCTGTACGATATAGGTTTCTGTTCACCCCACACCCCTGATACTGTGGTCATTTAGTTAAAAAGAAAAGGGGAATTGTTGTATGTTTCATATTGGTTTGGTCTCCTTCCCCCCACTTCTGGAAGAATTGGTTTGGCCCTTGCTAGTTTTGCGCCTCACTCTCCCTGCCCCCTATGCTACGTAGTGCCAGAGTTCTGCCGGCAGCCGCCAGAGAAGAAGGATGCAGGACAGATCTGTGTGGTGATTAGTTTGGGTTAGTTTTATGAATTGTTGTTCATGAATAAAGAAATACAGCTTCCCTGTCCAGCCGTGTGTCTCTGGTCGTCTCTGTCTACCACGGCGAAGCTAGCCCGGCCTGCTGGAGCCCCCGAATTTTAACAACATTGAAACAACTACTAACATCCACAACTGTGAACCCTTTAATTACTTAGACACATGTCAATCCAGGCAATAGTGATCAGTAATTTGAAAAGTACTGAGAGAGGGTCCTCATAACATAATATATAAAATGGTTAGACCAACAAGAAAAAATATTGGAGAAATGAACCAGGATAAGATTCCAGCTAAAAGCCCCTCAAAGGGTGAAGGACAAAGTAATGAGGTCAACATCCAAATACTGAAGAAAGCATTCTTCAGTCCATAATAGCTGAAAACTTCTCTAGTTTAAACAACATCAAAGACATAAAGATTAAAGAAGCCCAGAGGGTCCCAAACAGAATTAACCCAGACTTAAAGACACCAAGACACGTCATATTTAGAATGAAAAGGAATAAGGATAAAGAAAGGATCCTGAAGGCTGCAAGAGAAAAACCAAGAGTCACCTACAGAGGAAAACCCATAAGATTAGCAGAAGACTTCTCCACACAAACCCTATAGGCCAGAAGAGAATGGCAAGATAACTGTCTAGTACTCAATGAGAAACGCTTTCAACCAAGAATACTGTATCCAGCTAGACTATCATTCAGACTAGATGAAGGCATAAAAACCTTCTCAGACAAGCAACAGTTGAAGAAATCAACTATCACCAAGCCTATCCTGAAAGAAGTTCTGAAAGGTCTCCTATAAAGAGTCAGACCAACATAAATAGGCCACATAGCAGAACACTCTAAAACTCTACAAGAATGGTGTTAAAATATCTTCAATATTTGATATAAATAAATATCAATGATCTGAATTCACCTATTAAAAGACACAGAGTAGGAAGATGGATCAGAAAACACAACCCAACAATATGCTGTCTACAGGAAACCCACCTAACTCAACAAGACAAACACAGACTCAAAGTGAAAGGATGGGAAACTATCATACAAGCCTATGGCCCACAAAAAAGGGCAGAAACAGCTATTCTCATATCTGACACGATAGACTTTATAATAGATAAGATTTAAAAAGATAGAAATGGACACTACTTAATGCTCAGAGGATCAGTCAATCAAGAGGACTTAACAATTATTAACATCCATGCATCCAATGAGAAGCCATCTAAATACATCAAACACCTACTAGAAGAGCTACAGCAATATATTAACAGCAACACAGTCATAGTAGGGGACTTCAACACCCCACTCTCTCAACTTGACAGATCATCCAGGAAGAAAATCAATAAAGACATAAGGGAGCTAAATGAGGAGATAGATAAACTAGAACTATTGGACATTTTCAGAGTCCTTCATCCCAAGAAACAGGAATACGTATTTTCCTCAAGTCCACATGGGTCATTCTCAAGGATAGACCATATGTTAGGCTACAAAGAAAGCATCAACAAATTCAAGAGCACTGAAATCATCCCAAGCATCATCTCTGACCATAGTGTGAATTAAACTAACACTTAACAATCAACGAAAGACTAGTGAGAGTCCCAAAAAAGTTCAACAGTACACTACTTAACAACTACTGGGTCTAAGAGGAAATCAAGGGAGAAATCAAAATGTTTTGAGAATTCAATGAAAATGAAGACACAAGCTATCAAAATATTTGGGATATAGCTAAGGTAGTACTGAAAAGGAAGCTCATAGCCATACAAGCACACATTAGGAAACAAGAGAAAGCACAAATAAACATCCTGATTTCACATCTTAAAGACCTAGAAAAAGAAGAACAAAGGAACCCTAAAGCAGCCAGAAGGACAGAAATAACTAAAGTTAGGGCAGAAATCAATTACATTGAAAATAAGAAAACCATACAAAAGATCAAGGAAAGTAAATGTTGGTTCTTTGAAAGAGTGAACAAAATTGACAAACCTTTAGCCAGACTCACAAAACAAAAAAGGGAGAAGACCCAAATAAATTGAATCATAAATGAAAGAGAAGATATCACAACAGACACCACAGAAATTCAACGTATCATGCGAGGCTTCTATGAAAAACTCTATAGAACAACTCTCACCAAGGTAGAGAGCCTGGAAGAAATGGACTATTTCCTAGATACCTACCAACTTCCAAAACTAAGTAAAGAGGAAGTAGATAATATGAACAGGCCCATCACAGCTAATGAAATTGAAACAGTTATCAAAAACCTTCTCAAAAATAAAAGTCCTGGACCAGATGGTTTTACAGATGAATTATAAAAAACCTTCAATGAAGAACTAATACCTCTACTTTTAAAAGTCTTCCAGAAGATTGAAGACGCCGGAATACTCCCTTCCAGCTTCTATGAAGCCAACATCACTTTGCTACCAAAAGCAGAAAGGGACACAACCAAAAAAGAAAACTACAGACCAATATCTCTGATGAACATAGATGCTAAAATACTGAACAAAATTCTAGCCAACTTAATACAGCAGTATATTAAAAAGATTGTTCATCATGACCAAGTGGGGTTTATCCCAGGCATGAAAGGTTGGTTTAATATACGTAAATCAATCAACGTGATCCACCACATCAACAAAAGCAAGACCAAAAACCACAAGGTCATATCAATAGATGCAGAGAAAGCCTTTGACAAAATACAATATCCCTTTATGATCAAAACACTACAAAAAATGGGAATAGATGGAAAATTCCTGAAGATAGTGGAGTCTATATATAGCAAACCTACAGCCAACATCAGACTCAATGGTGAAAAACTGGAAGCATTTCCCCTCAGATCAGGTACTAGACAGGGCTGCCCACTATCACCATTACTATTCAACATAGTGTTGGATTGCCATAGCAATCAGGCAGGAGCAAGCAATTAAAGGCATACAGATTGGAAGAGAAGAAGTCAAACTCTCCCTATTTGCAGAGGACATGATAGTATACATAGAAAAACCTAAGGAATCCAGCAAGAAGCCTTTGGATATCATGAGGCAATACAGTAAGGTGTCAGGCTACAAAATTAACATTCAAAAGTCAGTGGCATTCCTCTATGCAAACACTAAGTCAGAAGAAATTGAAAACCAGAAATCAATTCCTTTTACTATAGCAACAAAAACAATAAAATATCTAGGAGTAAACCTAACCAAAGAAGTGAAAGACTTGTATACTGAAAATTATGAGTCACTACTCAAGGAAATTGAAAAAGACACAAAAAAGTGGAAAGATATTCCATATTCATTGGCTGGAGGAAGTGCCATCATCAAAATGAATATACTACCCAGAGCCATCTATAAATTTAATGCTATCCTCATCAAGATCCCAACCACATTTTTTAGGAGAATAGAACAAATGCTACACATGTTTATCTGGAACCAGAAAAGACCTAGAATTGCCAAAACAATCTTGAGAAGAAAGAACAGAACTGGAGGCTTCATACTTCCAGATCTCAAATTGTATTACAGGGCCATTGTAATCAAAACTACTTGGTATTGGAACATGAAGAGACACACTGACCAGTGGAATAGAATTGAGAGCCCAGAAGTAAACCTCTACACCTATGGACATCTAATCTTTGACAAAGGGGCCCAGAGTATTAAATGGGGAAAGCAGAGTCTCTTCAACAAATGGTGCTGGAAACAATGGGTTGAAACATGCAGAAGAATGAAACTGAACCACTATATTTCACCAAACACAAAAGTAAATTCTAAGTGGATCAAGGACTTGGATGTTAGACCACAAACTATCAGATACTTAGGGGAAAATATTGGCAGAACTCTTTTCTGCATACATTTTAAAAACATCTTCAATGAAATGAATCCAATTACAAAGAAGACTAAGGCAAACATAAACCTATGGGAATACATCAAATTACAAAGCTTCTGCACTGCTAAAGAAACTACTACCCAAACCAAGAGACACCTCACAGAATGGGAGAAGATCTTTACATGCCATACAACAGACAGGAGGCTAATAACCAGAATATATAAAGAGCTAGCCAAACTCAAACACAAGAAAACAAATAACTCATCAATAAATGGGGGGAGGACATGGACAGAATATTCACCACAGAAGAGATCCAAAAGGCCGAGAAACACATGAAAAAATGCTCTAAGTCTCTGATTGTCAGAGAAATGCAAATAAAGACAACAATGAGATACCACTTTACTCCTGTGAGAATCAGAAAAGGTAGCAGCAACAAATGCTGGAGAGGTTGTGGGGTCAAAGGAACCCTCCTGCACTGCTGGTGGGAATGTAAATTGGTCCAACCTCTGTCAAATGTAAAACATTAATTCCCAAATAAAGAAATTTTTAAAAATAATGAGATTATTCAAATACTGCAGTCAAAATTAGAAAATGCTAGATTTCCATATCTATTTTTAACAATTTCTGTATAATTCTAACACCAAGTACCTTATACAGAAAGAGTAATCATTTGAAACAAAATGCACGACTAGGCCACGGAAATGGAATAATAGTAGCCATATTATAGGGAAATGGCATGTCTAAGGTCCCAGAGGTTCCATGTTCCATCCTTGAAACCACCATATGGCAGAGCTAAGCTGTGCTCTAATTATTCTCTTTTTCTTTGTAGACCTCGAGCTTATGAAAATACATAAATGAATCCTTCTTTAAAAGATGGCATGACTGTTATCCAGTCCAGTCCAGTCTTAAGTGATATCTTCAAGAATGCTCAAGGATTAAATGAAATGTAATAGTACAACCTAGATGGGTACCCAGAATGAGGAGTGTTGTGACAATCTATCAGTCAAAGTTCAGGGCCCCAGTACGCTGGGCTAGCTTTGAGGGCGGGAGACAGACGACCAGGGACTTATGGCTGAGCTGGGGAGAAGTATTTCTTTATTGAGGTGGAACACAGCAGTCTAAGCTATCTCTAATCACAATCTTGTCCTTCTCTCTCTTTCCTCTCTCTCCTCCGGTGCAAGAGTCAGGAACCAAGGAAGTACGTAGGATAGGGGTTGGGGAGAAGGAAGAAGCTCGAACTAGCAAGGACTAAACCAAAATCTCCCAGAGGCAGGGGGAGTGAGACCAAACCAATGTAATAGAATGACCATGTAAATAGACTACAACATCAAGCAATGTAACAGAAGGGATCTCAGAAGCAGAACTAGAAGCATACCAACAACAATCCAACATGGCTATTCAATATTTCCCCATGTTTCACTGCCTCGCCCACAGTTACTTTTGTTGCTAACTGACAATGTTTCCCATATCCTCTACCTCAGACCCTATAGTAGGGTGAATTGTCTCTAAACAGTTATGCCTACCTGGAACTTCAAAATGTGATGTTATTTGCAGATTAGATCTTTGCAGATATAATCAAAGTAAGATTCAGATGTGATCATACTGAACTCAATAAAAATGTAATGACTGCATCATTACATTAGACTGATAAGGGTAGCTGAGGAGATGGTTCAGCTGGTATAGCAAAGGACTTACATGCCTAAGACTCTTGCTTTGATCCCCAGCATTGCATATGCCAGAATGGTGCTCTGGCTTCTCTTTGTCTTTTATAAAAGATAAATAAGACAAATCATAATTAATAAGGAGACTGAAGAGGGCACATAGCAGATCAGGGGGAAAGACCACATGAGGCCAGACACAGATTAGAACATGACAAATCCAGTTCTTGTGCAGTGGTGGTGTCGGCGGCAGTGGCTGCGACGAAAGAAGAGTTTGTGTCACATCATTTTGTTGGTACAGCCTACCAAGAGGCCAGAAGGCAGAACTTATGCAGACTATGAATCTGTGAATGAATGCATGGAAGGTGTTTGTAAAATGTATGAAGAGCATCTGAAAAGAATGAATTCCAAAAGTCCCTATATGATATGTTATCAGTCAGTTATTTGATTTCATTGATGATCTGACAGATCTCAGCTGTCTTGTTTACCGAGCTGATACCCAGACATACCAACCTTATAACAAAGACTGAATTAAAGAGAAGACCTATGTGCTTCTTTGCCGACAGGCCCAACAGGCTGGGAAATCATTAAGCTGGAAGCATTAGGGGTGTGGGGTTGGGCTCAGAACACAGATATGGATAGCCTCCTATAGTGAAAGTTTTGTAGTATGGTAATCCTATTTCCATTGTGGTACATTCTAATCAGTACAGACTGTGTTAGAGAAAATGTGTGGATCTTGTCCAAGCTAAAGTCCCCTTGCCCCTTTCTCCCACTCCCCCCCTTTCTTTCTTTCTTTTTTTTCACTTCAATCATTTTTATAATGTTTTAGATGGAGGTGATTCTTCGTCAGTTTATGTTGGCTCCAGTCCTTCAAATTGTTCATATCTGCTGTAATACTCATTAAACTAACTCTTCTACAAGTTGGAGTGGGGAGTGGGGGTGATGACAATAGTTCACTGTGTCCTCAAGATAAAGTGTTAGTGGAAAAACAAATAAATGGTCTTTAGTTAAAAAAAAAAAAAGAAAGAAAAAACATGTAAGATCAGAAATGGATTGATGATGCAAAAAGCTTTCATTCCTGAGGCACCAAAGGTCCCAGGTTCACCCTCTAGCACCACCCTAAGTTAGACCCAAACGGTTCTCTATTAAGTTTATATATATAAACTTAATATATGTATATATATATATATATATATATATATATATATGCAGAAAATGTCAGGAGTTGCCAGAAATTGGAAGAAGCAATGAAAAAAAATATCTTGTAAAACCTTTGGAGATGTTAGCCTTACCAAACATTTTAGTTTTAGACTTCTATTCTCCAGAACTGGCAGGTAATAACTTTCTTTTATTTTTTTGTATTATTTTAATTTATTTATTCTATAGAGACAGCCAGAAATTGAGAGGGAAGTGGGTGATAGAGAAGGAGAGACAGAGAGACACCTGTAGCCCTCCTTCACTGCTCATGAAACTCTCTCCCACAGGTGAAGACTGGGAGTTTGAACCCAGGTCCTTGTGCACTGTAACGTATATGTTCAACCAGGTGTGCCACCATTTCTCCCCCAGGCAATAACTTTCTTATTAGTTTTGTTATTGGTCATTGTTAGGGCTTCACCACTTTCAACTGACTTTTCCAAATAGACAAATAGATAGATAGATGATACATACATGATAGATATAGATAGGTAGGTAGATGATAGATAGATGATAGATAGATAGATAGATAGATAGATGATAGATAGATAGATATGAAAAGAAACCACAGCACTGAGGCTTTCTACATTGTTGTGGGGGCCAAGCTTGAATCTGGGTTATGCCTAGCAAAAGCAGGTATGCCATATGGGTGAGCTATTTTGTCAGCCTAACTTTCTGTTTTATTTATTTATTTTTATTTCACCCAGAGCTTCAATGTTTTTAATTAACTTTTTTAGATATAGAAACAGAGATAGGGGAGAGAGAGAAAGATCCCACAGCAACAAAGTTTTCTCCAATATGATCGTGTGTGTTTGCGTGTGTGTGTGTGTGTCTGGGTCATGTACATAACAAAGCAGGCACAGTATTCAATTAAGCTATCTTGCTAGTTCTCTTTCTATTGTTTTAAGCCTCTTAGTTTGTGGTAAGCTGTTAGATAATCCTTAGGAAAAGAATAAGGTTTCTCTCCAACCCCATCTCCATGTTCAATGTTTCTCTTAATCCTTTATTATGTCCATCACTTACTCAAGTTGAATTAGGAGCACAACTGCTCTGCAGGAAACGGTTAGTCATTTGATTGGAAGCAGGGGTGGGGCGGGGCATGTAACTTGTCTTGAAGCTATGCAGACATGCTGTTTCTAGTGTTAGAAGTGCTATTAATGGCAGAAGAGAGGAGAGGGAGCCCTGGCCACACAATTTATCTCCCAGTTTTGCAGCCCAATTGAGTGGGTCTTAGAGTAATTAACTCTTTATCCTAAAGAAAACAACTTCCAGTTACCCACTTCTCAGTCTTTCTAGAATATTCATCCTCTTCCCACTTACTTTTGCAAGCATGCTAAATCAAAGATGGCAGAGAAACAGTGAGAATGAATGTTGGTAGGGCCAGTTTTATTTTTTGTTGTTGCTGCTGCTACCAGTGTTATTGCTGGGGCTCAGCATCTACATGACTCCATCATTCTTGGAGGCTACTTTTCTTTTTAATGGAGAGTGAGAGACAGAAAGAAGGGAAGATATCTGCAGCATTGCTAGTCACTCATGAAGAGTCTCCCCTGCAGGTGGGGTCAATGAACTTGAACCCAGGTCCTTACATATGGTAATGTGTGCTCTACTAGGTGAGCCACTACCTGGCCTCACTTGGTAGGGCTATTTTATGGGCAAAGAGAATGGCTAAATAATCACTATTAGACTACATAGAAGAGTAGGCTAGGACTAAAAGCCCCTAGATTCTTTTCCTGTAGTTGGGTAGGTGACAGGTTTCTCAGATAAAATCGTACCAGGAAATGTGCTCAAGTTTTGTTTTTTTTTCTCTCCAGGGTAATCACTGGGGCTCCGTGCCTATGCTAAGAATCCACTGCTCCTGGAGGCCATTTTTTTGTTGTTGTTGCTATTGTTGTTGCTGCTGCTGTTGTTGGATAGGACAAAGAGAAATTGAGAGAGGAGAGGAAGACAGAGAGGGGGAGAGAAAGATAGACAACTGCAGACCTGTTCCACTGGCTTGTGAAGCAACCCCCCCTTCAGGTGGGGACCCGGGGGCTTGAATCAGGATCTTTGTTCCAGTCCCTACACCTCACACTATGTGTGCTTAACCTGGTGTACTACAACCTGGCCCTTGCTCAAATATTTTTATTATGGTTGTTAATTTCTTCCCCCAATCCCAAGGTTGGGAGTTCTGAGTTGACAAGATTTCTCACCTGTAAAGTTGTCTGTTTTGCCATTTGCATGACCTACACAAATATGGCCCTTAATGTACTAAGGGAAGCTTCAATGCCGCAATGTCTTTCTCTTTGTCACTATCTCTGCCTTTCTATCTGAAAAAAATCAGCCTGGAGCAATGAAGTCCTTGTGATGACAAAAACAAACAAACTTCCCAGAGAAAGTTTGAGACATCTCAAAGTAATGAAATAAACCCAAGCTCTCTTCCCAGTTCATTTGTTCAGTTTCTCCCATTACAATACTTTGTTGTGATGTAATCAGAAGTCAGCTAGATCTCCAAAAATCATCTACTATCTAAAAAAAAAATAGACTTTGAAAAGTCCTTTTGTTAGGGTTTGCTGTATAGTACCCAGTATCTTGTATATAGCTGTGCCACCAGTTGCTTCTGATCTACTTGGTCTAGGCTTTTGAGAGAGTCCACATATCAAATACACAGCCTCTATATTAAAAAGACTCAGTCTGTATTTTAAAAACTTCGAGACATACAATTAATTTCCCCCCTCTCATATTAACTAGTGATTTATATGACTACACTTTATTAGGAGTGTACATAAACATCATTCCCACCACCAAAAGACTGTGTCCCCTCCCACCCACTCAACCCCCCCCCAACGCCCCCCCCCCCCCAGCCGAGGAAGCCGCATGTCCACCCTCCCCCTTACCACAGGGTTTTTACTTTGGTGCCCTACTTACAATTTAGTCAGATCCTGCTTTTAGTTTCCCTTTCAGATCTTCTTAGTCAACTTCTGTTGATGAGTGGGATCATCCCATACTCATCTTTATCTTTCTGACTAAGCTCACTTAACATAATTCCTTCTAGCTCTGTCCAAGATGGGTCAGAGAAGGTGGGTTCATTGTTCTTGATAGCTCCATAGTATTCCATTGTGTATATATACCACAGCTTTCTCAGCCACTCATCTGTTGTTGGGCACCTGGGTTGCTTCCAGGTTTTAGCTATTATGAATTGTGCTGCTATGAACATAGGAGTACACACCTCTTTTTGGTTGGGTGTTATGGAGTCCTTGGGGTATAACCCCAGGAGAGGAATTACTGGATCATATGGAAGGTCCATGTCTAGCCTTCTGAGAGTTTTCCAGACTGCTCTCCACAGAGGCCGGACCAATTTACATTCCCACCAGCAATGCAAAAGGGTTCCTCTGTCCCCACATCCTCTCCAGCATTTGTTGCTACTGTCCTTTTTGATCTATGCCATTCTTACAGGAGTGAGGTGGTATCTCAATGTTGTCTTAATTTGCATTTCTCTGACAATCAGTGACCTGGAGCAGTTTTTCATATGTTTATTAGCTTTTTGGATCTCCTCTGAGGTGAATGTTTTGCTCATGTCCTCTGCTCATTTTTGGATAGGGTCATTTGCTTTTTTGGTGCTAAATTTCCTGAGCTCTTTATATATTTTGGTGATTAGTTTCTTGTCTGATGTATGGCATGTGAAGATCTTCTCCCATTCTGTGAGGGGTCTCTTTATTTGTTTAATAGTTTCTTTTGTGCTGCATTCTATAGGCCGATAGTCTTGTTCCAGATTTGGTACTCTCAACCATTGTCTTTTATTGTCTCCTTACAGTGCCAGCTTATCAATCTGATCTTTCTATTCTTTTATTCCAACAATAGCCTTCCTAGGTGTGCTGATACACCATTTCAATAACCCTGTTGGCAAAATCCTACATTCTTTTGTATTTTGTACATACCCATAGGACCAAATCCCATTCACATTCTTAGTGCTTTAATTTGAATGGAAGTTGTACAAAAAGGCCTAGGAGGTGGCACAGTGAATAAGGCACTGGACTCTCAAACATGAGATCCTAATTATGATCCCCAACATTGCATATGTGAGAATGATGCTCTGGTCCTCTTCTCTCTCAATCTCTCTCTCTCTCTCAATTAATAAACTGTCTTATTTTAAGGCTACACATCTGGGTAGATTGGTTTTACTCTACAGTCCATGGCTGTCAACCTTAAATGGGTCTTCTTCTTCTTCCTTTTTTAAAAAAAATATATTATTTAGAGAGACCAGAAAGCTGTTCAGTTCTGAAGATTGAACCTGACAGTTTAGAACCTCAGGCATGAAAGTCCTTTGCATAACCATTTCTCTGTCTCCCCAGTTTTCAAAAAGGCTTTCTACATTGCCTGATGATGACTGTACTCTACTCTAGATCTATTACTCATCTACTTTCCATAACTACTATTTCAATCATTTTCATTCTTCCTCAAACTCTTTCTCTTTCCTATACAAATACTTTCCCCTCAAATTCTTGTTCTTATTCATTACAGAGGAATTAGAAACCACTGTACTCAAAAGAAGATACTTCTAGGCCTCATACATGTTCTGCTTTTGAGGCATTATACATTTAAAGTAATATGCTTAATAAAGCTCCAAATATTCCCTAGGCTTGTGAATCTCTCCTAGAGATGGAAGGGAGTGGTCCTAAACTTGTGAACTGAAACACTTCCCATGAAAACCAACTCTAGTAGATCATGAGTTACCTTTTTTTGATCTTAAGAGTTTTTCATATTAATCACCAATATCGGTTGGTTGACTTGAGGGTGGAGTTATATCTAGGGGAGTCCAGAGAGAAGATAGATTTTGTATGTGGTGGTCAAAAAGTGTTTAACAAAGAGACTTAGTCTACTTTCACATATTAGAATCACATGCCTTGCCCTATAAGTCTCCTCTATCTATATGTCCACCTGTCTTCTCTATCACACCCTTTTTAAAAAATATTTATTCCCTTTAACAAAAGGGCAGCACCCTTGTTGTTTTATTGTTGTAGTTATTGTTGTTGTTATTGATGTCGTTGTTGGATAGGACAGAGAGAAATGGAGAGAGGAGGGGAAGACAGAGAGGGGGAGAGAAAGATAGACACCTGCAGACCTGTTTCACCGCTTGTGAAGCTACTCCCCTGCAGGTGGGGAGCTGGGGGCTCGAACTGGGATCCTTATGCCGGTCCTTGCGCTTTGCGCCACATGCGCTTAACCCGCTGCGCTACTGCCTGACTCCCTATCACATCCTTTTTATAATAAAGTGGTAAATACTAGGCATACTATTTTCCTGAGTTCTGTGAGTCAATTTAGCAAATTAACCAAACATGAGAACAGGGCCATTGGTCTAAAGCATAGGTGAAAACATGGACTTTTGACCTGGATTAGGGCATGGAGGAGACTGATAGATCTTATGGTATCTTACATGATCTTCAGGTAGATAGTACCAGAACTGAGATAAACTGTAGGATGTCCAGTTGCTATAATTTTTTTCTCATTATGAATAATTTATTCACCAATATCTGACGATAAAGATGCTGTGAGTATAGCAGCAATGTGAGAAGAGAAGAGAATCATAGGAGGAGAACTGGGATTTTTTTATTCCATTATGTCACCTCCAGATGGGGACCAAAGAGAACACATCTTTTTTTTAATGTTTATTTAATCTTTATTTATTTGATAGAGACAGCCAGAAATTGAGAGGAAGGGGGAGATCGAGAAGGAGGCAACTGAGAGACACTGGTAACACTTCTTCACCACTTGTGAAGCTTTCCCTCTGCATGTGGGGACCAGGGGCTTGAACCCGGGTCCTTTCACACTATAACACGTGTGCTCAACCAGGTGTACCACCACCTGCCCCCCCAAGAGAACATATCTTTAACAAAGGGAACTAGGAGCTTCCAAAGGTCTCTCAGTAGTGGTGTCTGCAGTGTTGTTCTGTGCTTGCTATGCTCCTGGGATACTCACTCTTAAGCCCACCTTTTATTTATTTTATTTTATTTTGGATAGAGACAGAAACTGATAGGGAAGGGGAGGACAGAAAGGAAACGTGACAGAAACACCTACAGCTCTGCTTCACTGCTTGTGATGCTTTTGCCCCTGAGGGTGGGAACCAAGGACCTGAACCCTAGTCCTTGAGTATAGTAATGTGTGTGCTTAATCAGGTGCACCACTGCCTGCCCACCTTAAGCCTATCTTTATTGACCCATCACATCTATCCACAACTCTGTTATGTCTGTCAGAGACTTTCTCCTTCATGTTCAATGCACATTTCACACCTTGATTAAGGTCTGCTCTGTTGCCCCCAGCTGCATGCCACCTACAAAAAACTGTTTCTGGTACCTGCTATCATTTGACTTTATATCCAGAGACCACCTCCAAAACCAGTCTCTAATTGTGTCCCTTCCTGAACTGAGAATTACCGCCCATAGATCTTCCTTCTCTCTTCAGAATTGGTTCATGGTGTTAAAAATCATGATGCATGGGAGTCTGAGGATTTAGCCAACTCCTCTACTGACATTGTGGCCTTACCCTGGCAAGTCTTGTAGGAGGTCTCAGGCCACCGGCAGGGAAAGTCACACAGCCTTGTCTAATATTACTGAAGCAAGTGAGACTATTATTACTGGAGCAATGTGGAATAAATTTGAGTCAACAGAGGAAAAGATTCACTCACCTTTATTTCTTAAATAATTCTGGCACAAATTCCTAACCTTCTCCAGGGGGAAAAATTGCTCACTAACAGAGTCACTTAGAATACCAGCAGGAAATTCATGATCACTCCACATGCTCACAACTCCACTTATAGCTAAAACTTGCATAAGCCTTTCAACAAAAGCGCCTTTTTCTTAGGAATGAACATTTTGTTCTTTGGGTTGTATTGTTTCATTGTTTCTATCATGCATGTATTTGAGCGCAGGGATTATAAATAAAATTCTAATCTAGATAAGGAGGCAAGGAAATAAAATCAGGCAGGTCTTATGATGCTAGAAAAAAACGTAGCTTTTAAGTAGATTTAGCTGTCATCAATGAAATTATGTTCCCAAGGAGGACAGAGCATGAGTTTGAGGTATAGGAGTGCAGAGAAGAACTTATTTGTAGAAAAAGAAAAATACAAAACTTTAATATTGATTTAGGACTTAATGGCAATATTCAGATATTGTTGGGCAAAAGAAAATGTTTGTAGAAATACATTTACTATCTCAATTCTTGATATAGTGGCTCTTACAGTGTGGGCTGTGGTATGCAAGCATTAACATCTTAATATTTATGGGACCTTGCTGAAAATGCAGATTCTCAGGCTCCAATTTAAACTTTACCTCCAGCAATCTGTACTTCAGCAAACTTTACAGGAGATCTTGATGTGTGCTACAGTTTCACAACCAGTGAGTTAAAACTCCCTCCTCTGAAGTAAAAATATTCAATCCAGGACACAAGGTGTAGGAGAATGGTGGGGCAAGGAATTCAAGGTTTAATTTTATTCTTCAAGGGAAAGCAATCTCACCCAGACCTGTGAGCCAGGGCTGGGGAAAGTCAGGGAATAGGCCCAGGTACACCTCCTGATTCTTTTAAAATTCAAAGGAGGGTTTCAGAATGAAGCTGCCAAGACTTTGTAGTTAGACTAATTAGTCTCAAGGAATTTCCTGTAAGGGTTTGGAGGGCTGGGTTGGAAACTTGCTACCAACTGCCCCAGTGAAGTAGGGGAGTAAAGGAACAACAGCAGTGCTCACTATGAGGGACTAAAGGCAGGTTTGTTTCTGTGTAGTAGGCTGTGAAAAGCCATTCGTTTTCTCTGATGGGAACTGAGCTCTAGGGAGTTTCCCTTCTAGCAAGATGCTGAGGAGTAAACAAAATGTCAGCCCAAGGGTCAGCCAGCATGTTTGCTTGCTTGCTTTCTGTCTTCTGTTAACTCTCCTCTGCCTCCTCCTTGCTTCAGCTTAGTCAGAAACGTTGGCTGTGACAGATAAGTCAGCGTTGACAGTGGCGATTTTAGTGTCTACCACTGGACACAGAATTTGTCCTAAGGGAGCTTGAGTCATCATTTCTGGGATGGATTAAATTAGATCATCTCTAACATCCTTTTCAATTCTGAAGTTTTCATGCTGAAGTTGTTATAGTTGAAATTTCTTCCCAGTATAAAATGTTGGAGTTCTAAGATCAATCATTCACCTTTTACCAATTCAATAGTCTAGTCACAGCTTCTGTCAGATGCTAATTAGCATCTCTGAATTATTCCAGTTTTGAGAGTTATGGTTTTCCTGGATTCCCTCATTTATACTTGCCTGTGTGCATACAACAAGAACTTACGAACTTATCTCACATTGTTCATGGACATCTGGGTACTGAGAATATTGGGGGGGGCAGTGCTATGCATTTCTTGCTTCTTCATGTTTGCTTTTGTTCTTCTTCTAGCATTTGCCCTTCTTCTGTAGGCAGTTAACAGCGTCAGGTTGAGCCTGATGTAAAATTTCGAGACCTCCTTTGAATCTGGAGAGGTGGCAGTCGTTGACTATGTAGGTCATAGTCTGTCTGTAGCCGCAGGGGCAGTTCGGGTCATCTCTGGCTCCCCAGCGATGGAACATAGCGGCGCACCGGCCATGGCCTGTTCGATAGCGATTGAGGAGGGCCCAATCATAACGTGCTAGGTCAAAGCCGGGTTGACACTTGCAGGGGTCTGTGATGAGGTGTTTGTTCTTTACCTCAACTGACTGCCAACTCTGTTTCCAAGAGTCTGGAACAGAGAGTTCAGTGTAGGCGTAGGAGACTAGATTGGATGACAAGATGTCAAGCATTGGACAGGGTGGGAGAAGATATCCACGTATATTGGCAGGTCTGGTCAAGCGTAGACTTGGGAAATGAACTTAGATGATGCCGCATCCCAACGAATATCTGGCGGGGCGATGTTGCTAAGAACTGGCAGCCATGGAACCAGGGTGGATGGATGGTTCCAGAAATTATCCTCATGGAGGAATATAATTTGGAATCGACCAAGTGGACATGGGGGCTACAGAACCATACTGGGGCACAGTATTCTGCAGTGGAATAGCATAATGCCAGAGATGATGATCGTAGTGTGGAAGCGCTCACGCCCCATGAGGAGCTGGCCAGTCTTGCAATGATGTTATTCTTCGCACCCACCTTTGCTGCAGTTTTTATGAGATGTTCGAGAAATGACAGAGTGCAATCGAGAGTAACGCCAAGATAGACTGGCTGGGCTTCATGCCAGATTCTCATATCATCAAGTTGCACATTAAGCTCACGTGAGGCCGAGGCATGGTGTAGATGGAAAACAGATGATACCGTTTTTGCAGTGCTAGGGATTAGTCACCATTTTTTACAGTAATCAGATATTAGAGACATGTCTTTCGTGAGTGTTTCCTCGAGGATATCAAACTTGGATGCCTGAGTTGCACAGCAAATGTCATTGGCGTAGATGAACTTCCTTGAAGAAGTTTCTGGGAGGTCATTGATGTAAATATTAAATAGCGTAGGAGCCAGAATAGAGCCCTGGGGGAGGCCACTTGAGACAAGTCTCCATCTGCTAGACTTGTCATCCAGATGCACCCGGAATCTTCTGTTTTGAAGAAACAATATAGTGTTGGCCACCCATGGAGGCAGGCATCTTGAGATCTTGACTAGGAGACCACGATGCCAGACCGTGTCATAGGCTGCTGTGAGATCAACAAAGACAGCACCTGTTTTTAAATTCTTCTGGAATCCATTTTCAATGTAATTGAGAGGGCCAGGACTTGTTCGCAGGTAGATCTTCCTGGGCGGAAACCAGCTTGGGCAGGTGATAGGAATTTCTCTCTAAGAGGAAAAATTCATGACAGAAGTAGCCTCTCAAGGAGTTTGTAACACACGGAGAGGAGAGAAATTGGTCTATAGCTGGCGGCCAGTGTTGGGTCTTTCTTTGGTTTCAAAACTGCTATTATATTTGCACGATGCCAAATTTTGGGCATAGATTCAGATTCCAAGATGTGGGACAGGAATGTAGTGAGCCACTTCTTTGCCGCGGGGCCCAAGTTAAGAATGAGTTCTGGGGTGATGTTAGCATAGCCAGCAGCCATTCCTGGTTTAACCCTCTTCAAAGCGTCTTCCAGTTCAGACAGTGTAAAGGGAGAGAGTTTTGGAGATGGACAAGATAACCGGAAGTGGGATGACCACTCATGGGAAATTTCTCTTTTCCAGACTGGGTCGATCTTAGCACGTCCAACTCGAGTTAGGTGACTGACCACTGAGTTTGGAGAGACGGGAAGGATGGGAGATGGGAGAGGGTGGCTACCGGCACCCAGACTATGAAGAAGCTTCCAGGCCTTCCTACTTGAGTGGGTGAAGTTCAGACTTTCCGTGAGTTGTTGCCAGCGGGCTTGGCGTGCTGCATCCAGGGAGGCAATGAGATGGTCAGCCACATCTGGGTCACCCGACTCATCATACTGCTTTAGTAGTTGCTCGCATTCAGCATCAAGACAAGGCGTATAGTTAGCATGTCTCCCACGAGGAATGGCTTGGGAAGCTGCTTTGAAGATGGCTTGGCGGAAGTGCCTGTAGGAATCTTCAGAGGGGATAGAGTTAATTGGAATTGCAGGAATAGATTTGTTGGTAAGATCACTGAACAGATGCCAGTTTGCTTTCCGAAAGTTCCATCTTAGTTTCTCTGAGCACAGAATCAGTGGGAGCTGGAGACCAATGTGGATGATAGCTGGGCGGTGATGACTGTGCGGGAAGATCTTGAGAACTTGTCTCGTAGCGGGAAAGGCTTGGCCGTTGACTGTGCTAATCCAGCACAGGTCGGGTGATGAGTCTTTATTCCATCTAGCACTGTGAAAAGAGCCTGGCTGTTTAGGATCGTATAATAGGGAGAGGTCATTCGCTGAAGCCCAGTCGGCTAAGAGAGCCGTCAGCACGAGTGGAGGAATATCCCCAGTCTTGGTGATGACTATTTAAGTCTCCAACGTAAACGGCTGGGTGATTCGGGCTAGGCAGGACCTCATTATCCCATGAGGCACTGGGAGGCTTATATATGTTGACGAGTTGAATAGTTCCAATAGTAATGGAGTCGTAGAAGGTCGAAGAGGCCGTGTGGTAAATGTCTACAAGATACAATTTGGCGTAGATGGCTCGGCCGTGTTTAGGATGGAGATTATAGCATATTAAATCGAATCCACTGATGGTGAATCGAGCAGCTTCATCGACTGCTATGTGTGTTTCTTGTAGGCAAATGACATCTGCCTGATGCTGTATCGTCAATTGACCAATAAGAACGCGTTTGGAAAAGGACAGCCCCTCAACATTAAGTTGGAGGACTCGAAGAGCAGGACCAACAGCTTGAAAGCTGTCAGGAGGGGATATGGAGTTCTGGTGGTGGGAATTGTGTGGAGTTGTGTCCCTCTTATCCTATGGTTTTTGTCAGTGTTTCCTTTTTATAGATAAAAAAAAAATCTAGGGGAAAAATAAGCTATCAATAGGGGCCAGCTATCAATAGGTGGCACACCCAGTAGAGTGCATACCGTACCATGTGTTAGAATTCAGGTTCAAGCCTAGGGGAAGCTTCACAAGTGGTGGAGCACTGCTGCAGCTCTTTCTCTCTACCTCTCCCTCCCCTACTCTCTCCCCACTCCTCTTCTCTGTCTGTACCAGAAAATAAAAAGGGAAGAAACAAAGGCTGATGAGCAAGGTGAAGTCCTTGTGCAGGTACTGAGCACCAGGGATAACTCTAGTGGAAAAAAATAAGTCTCAGTTTAGAACCATTCTCAACTCTGTATACACACAGATAAATGGGAATTGATTGTCAAGGAGCAGGGTTGGAGGTCCTGTTTGTAGAGAGTTACTAAAAGTAACTTATTAACAGTGTGTGTGTGTGTGTGGGGGGGTTTTCAAGCTAAATAGTATTTTTGCTAAAGATCGACCTGGGAGGTAAGACATTGCTTGGAGAATGAGGACTCTGAACAAACACAGAGGGCAGTGAGCTACAAATAGTAGGAAATCTTGGTAAACTGACTTCACTGAACAGATTACTTGCTAATACTATATTCTGCTTGAGAGTGCACTAACAGGTATAGGAGAAGCTTCAGAATTTGCTTAAAATCTGGTCAAAGAATATTCATGAGGCCAAGAGAAAGAAGACTATAACGAATAATGAAAAATATCCAAGGGAGTTTATCATTCTCAAAAGAAACATATGTCTTGAGTCAATACAAATGAGTACTAATTTTTTATAGTACAGTTTGCTTTTATGTATTTGACCAATAGTCTGGATTATAAATTCTATGAGGAGGGATCATAGATAAAAAAATGTTTCTTTAATGACAAGTTTCTGTCATTACTGACAAAGTTGAAGGTGCATTTATAGAATCTATTGAAGACTCTGTGATCCCTGAGGCTTCACTAATGGTTATTTTGGCACAGAAGAGTAAAAGCCAGGAAGAGAAATTAGTATTACTTACTCTCCATAACTAGATGTTAGAATCTCTAAAGACTGTTAATCTTTGTACTACTAGTCTATAATTTGACTTCTGATGTGGCTTGTACCTTTAAAAACTGTTAATTGAGGGTATAAAAAGGACTAGCTAGTGCAACTAAGGTATGCATATGGAAAGGAGTTATTTACATACTTTTAAAGTAGTGTCAGAACAGAGAAAGTCCATGAAAAGTCTCCCAATGAATAGCTGCCTGTCAGAGACTTTGAAAATGTTAAGTACCATACAAGTCCCCAGCAGGGCTCCTGCTAACATTGTTTTATTGTCCTCCCAAATAACTATGGCAATATCATCCCCCCCCCACAGAGTTTAACATATCATTTGCATTTAAAGTGTAAAGTTGTTATTAAAGGCAAGATATTTTTGCAAGTGCAAATGTTGTATCTTCTATCTTCCTTCTCTTGTAGTAGAACAGTTTTTAAGATCCTGCTACTCAGTTAATTATGTTAATTACTCAGTTAATCATGTTAATTATTGTGAGAACCATGCTTCTACCACTAGCAAATCTTTTTCTTTGGTTGTTATATTGCCCCCAAACTCATATAGAATGTAAGGCTTTAGGAAGATAAAATTGAGCCCCGAAATCCCAGAAAAAGTGGCTAGCATTATATCTTTGATCTGGAAAGCCCTACAATCAAATACATTTTGGACCACAGCATCAGAAATACTAGGTCAGGAAAATTCTTAGATCCATGGGTTAGTTTAAGCATCTTGATAAGAAAATGGAATATTTGGTGCAGAAGTACCTTCATACCCAGTGTAGTAAATTTTATGTAAAAGGTCACAAAAAAAGTGAACTGACTTAGGTGGAGGGTAGATAGCATAATGGTTATGCAAAGAGACTCTCATGCCTGAAGCTCCAAAGTTTCAGGTTGAAGCCCCTGCATCACCACAAGCCAGAGCTGAACAGTGCTCTGGTAAATAAATAGAAATGAAATGAAATAAAATAAAATAAGTGAACTGACAAGTTTCATTCGCAGTGGTTCATTTGGGGGTGATGAGGCAGCACAATTTTGGCTTTATTATAATAAAAATATTGGTGGAAAACTAGAGTCCAGGATATGTATTAAACACAGATAGATTAAAATGTTTCCTCCTCCTGTAATATGTTCTATGCATACTTCTGCAAAGTAAAAGGCAAAGATAAAGGAGGGAGGAAGGGAAGGCAAATGTAAAGTGGCTAAGAATTGGACAAATTAGAGAAGATAAGCACCACTGGACTGGACTGGAAGAGTCACAATTTATATGCAAATCTCTGACAGATGCTAAAAACCAGTGTTTAAATACAATAGTAGTTTTGGCTCAGACACCTTTTCTAAGTAGGAGTGTGTGGGGAGATGGAATTGGTTAGGGAGGCTGAACAAATGTAACATACACTTCAGTCACCCCAGGATGTCACAAAAAAGCTCTAGTTCCTATGAAGACTCCTAGGCTACTTGAGAGGCACTCTGAGGAGAACATGGATTTTCAGCCAATGAGATTAAGAAATGAATTAAAGGAGGGGTGTAAAAGCTGTTGCTGAAGAAGGAGACAAAGTGTATTCTCAGGTGAAAAACATGAAGGATAAGTAATGTTTTATAGGGGAGAGAATTACTCACTGGAGAAGAATAGCAAGACTTGGTGAGGGCACTTAATCTCCTCTACTATTTTTTTTAACATTTTATTTTTTATTTTAATGATATAGAGCTACTGGGAGGAAGATATACAGTGAGAGAGAGAGAGAAGCAGTGTTCATCTCTGACATATGGTGGCGCGAGGGACTGGATTTGGGATAAGAAAGTTTTTTGCATAACCGTTAAGCTATCTTTCCAGTTTACTTATCTCCTTTATTATTTTAATTCAATTTAATTTTAGTGTGTTTCCCTTTGCTGTTCTTATTTCTCAACTTCTGTCTATAAGTGAGATCATCCCATATTAATCATTCTCTTTCTGGCTTATCTCACTTTTCTTCAAGATTCATCTAAGATAAGGTGAAGAAGGCAAATTCATTCTTAATAGCTGAGTAGTATTCCATTGTGTATATATACCACAACTTCCTTAGCCACTCATCTGTTTTTGGACACCTAGGTTGCTTCCAGGTTTTAGCTATTACAAATTATACATCTATGAGCATAAGTATACACACATCTTTTTGGATCAATGTGCTATAGGCTATATCCCTAAGAGTGAAATTGCTAGTTCATTTTGGTAGGTCTATTTCTAGCTTTCTGAGAGTTCTCCAAACTGTTCTCCACAAAGGTTGAATCAATTTACATTCCCACCATCAGTGCAGGAGGGTTCCTTTGTCCCCACAACTTCTCCAGCATTTATTCTTGCTATCCTTTCTGATGTATAATGTTCGTATGAGAGTAAAGTGGTATCTCATTTTTGCCTTTATTTGCATTTCTCTCACAATCAATGACTTGGAACATTTTTTCATGTTGGCCTCTTCGATCTCTTCTTCAGTAGATATTCTGTTCATATCCTCTCCCAAATTTTGAATGGTGTCATTTTTTTTTCTTGCTGAGTTTGTTGAGCTTTCTATATATTTTAGTTATTAGCCTTTTCCCTTTATGTTTGGCATGTAAAGATCTCCCATTCTGTGAGAAGTCTCTTTATTTGGTTGGTGGTTTCTTTTGCTGTGCAGAAGATTTTCAATTTGATGTAGTCCCATTGGTTCGTGTTTGTTTTTGTCTTCCTTGCAATTGGACTTGTATCATTGAAGATGCCTATAAAATTTAGATGAAAAAGAGTGTTGCTACTATTTTCCTCTTAAGTATTTGAGAGATTTTCTGGTCTAACATCCAGGTCCTTGATGCATTTGGAATTTACATTTGTGTGTGGTGAAATGTAAATTTCACCAAGTAATGATTCAGTTTCATTCTTCTGGACATTTCAACCCAGTTTTTCCAACACCATTTTTTGAAGTGACTCTCTTTACTCCATTTAATAGTTTGGGCTTCCTTGCCGAAAATTAGGTCTTCAAGGGCCAGGCAGTGGTGCACTTGGCTGAGTACACACATTGAAATGCCCAAGGATACAGGTTCAAACCCCAGGCCCTTACCTGCAAGGGGAAAGCTTCATGAGTGGTGTAGCAGGGCTGAAGGTACCTCTCTCTTCCTCTCTCCCCCTTCCTCTCTCTGGATTTTTCTCCAGAGAAATATCCAATAAATAAAATAATAATTTTCTTTTAAAAAATTAGGTGTCTATAGGTGTGAGTGATTATTTCTCAGTTTTCAATTCTAGTCTATTGGTCAGTGTGTCTATTTTTGTTCTAGTACTAATCAGTTTTGATTAGTGGCCCTATAATATAGTATGAGATTTAAAAGCCTGATGCCTCCAGTTCTGTTCTTTTTTTCTCAAGACTGATTTGGTGATTCTAGATATTTTCTGATTCCAGAAATACTTCTGTAGCTTTTGTTCTATTCTCTTTAAAAAAAATTGATGGGACCTGGATACATTAAATTTGTATATGGCTCTGGGTAGAATAGTTATTTTGATGATATTAATTCTCCCAATCCATGAACATGGGATATATTTTCACTTTTTTGTATTTTTTTATTTCCTTGAAGAGTGATTCATAATTTCTAGTATACAAGTCTTTACTTTCACTTCTTTTGTTAGATTTGTGCATGGATATTTTATTGGTTTTCCTGCTATAGTGAATAGGACTGATTTCTGGATTTCTTCTTTTGACTTAGTGTATACATAAAGGGATGCAACTGACTTTTTATATTAAGTTTGTAGCATGACACCTTACTATATGCTTGATAATTTCCAGGAGCTTCTTGTTGTATTCTCTATAAGTAAGCTTTAAATCTGTAAGAGCAGTAGCTGGGAAATTAACTCAGCTATACTGTACAGGACTTACATGCATGATATTCCTTGTTCAGTCCCCAATAGTACTTGTACTGCAGTGATGCTCCAGCTTCTCTCATGTAATTTAAATGATAAAATGTGGTGTTTTTTTTTATCTGAAACTTGTAAGTAGAAGGTTCAGTATTGATCAGAGTAAGATAAAGGCTCTCTAGGAGGGAAAAAAACCTACTATTTAATAGAAATAAAAGAGGTTAGTAAATTAAAATTAAAATAGACTAGTCATCAAGTTCCTCAAACAAAGAGTCCCTGGGTAAGAAACTGATTTCTTGTTGAAGAAGTTTTCTGATCCCAGGCTTCCTGATACTTGTTATTGGAAATCCTACTGATTGTTACTTTTGCATCTATGTTTGCAAAATGTATGATTTGCTTGTTATTTGTCTACAAAGTACATTCCTATGACCAATATGCCATGAGGTTCTGTCCCATTATCACAAAATCCTCCTCTAAGGCAGTCTGGATTTATTTCTCTTTTATTTTTCTTTCTTTCTTTTTTTTTTGTTTTTGTTTTTGTGATTTAATAATGATTGACAAGATTACGGAATAAGAGGGGTATAATTCCATACAATCCCCACCACCAGAGTTCTGTATTCCATCCCTTCCTTTGGAAGCTTCCCTATTCTTTACCCCTCCAGGAGTATGGACCACAGACCTTTATTAGGTACAGAAGGTAGGAGGTCTGGCTTCTTTAATTTCTTCTCTGCTGGACATGGGTGTTGCCTGGTCAGTCCATACACCCAGCCTGTTTCTGTCTTTCCCAAGTGGGGTAGGGCTCTGGGTAGCCATATACAAATTTAATGCATTCTTCCAGGACACATTTGTGAGGTCATCTTCCCAGGGAAGTCAAGTTGGCCTCACAGTAGTAGCTGCAACTTGGTGGCCGAAAAGCATTAAGATATAAAGCAGAACAAATTGTTTAATAATCAGGAACCTAGAGATAAGAGATAGAGATAAGATAAGATGAGATTTGGGGTCTTCCTGTTGGAAGAAGCTAGGAAGTCTATTTTAGGTATATTCCAAGGGACCCTTGCCTTAACTAATTTTTGCATGAGCTGGACAGCTAATGTGCAGGTAGGCTAAAAGTATAATCTGGGAGGATTGTGTCAGAGTTGGGAATAGGGCCAGAAATCTGAATCAGGGCAGAAAGTAACTCCTAAATATGGGGAAAGTATATAAATACTGTTAACTGTAAACTCCTTAGATTGGAGCCACGGCACATATCTATTTGTATTTAGCACAAGAGCCTGAGTAACTTCTGCATGCCTGTCAGTCTGAGCTCACATTCTATGGTCATACCTAGGAACATTCTAAGTGGCACTCATTTCAGGATCAGTCTTCTTTGGGTGGTAGAGTATGTTGACCCAGCCTCCCTTCAGAGAGTGGGGCAGTTCCTACCATTGTCATTCCATATTTGAAGGCAAGGTCCTGTAGAGGCCCACAAGAGACTTTATGATTTTGTTCCTGATGGAGATGAACAGTGATAGTGGAAAGAAGGACCTGTGAGAGATCTAGGCCCATCATATCTATGTGGGAATCCCAGGATTCCCTGACAAGGGCCCTGGATGATGAGGTGGCTGATAGTTACCAAAAGGGCCATCATTCAGTGTACTGGTCTCTTGCCCTTATCCAAAAATATTCTTTAAAAAAATTCATTATTTTTATTTATTTATTAGATAGAGATAGAGATAGAAATTGAGAGGGTGTGGGAAAGAGAGAGAGAGAGAGAGACCTGCAGCTCTGCTTCACCACTTGTGAAGCTTTCCCCCTATGGGTGGGGACCAGGGGCTTGAACCTGGGTCCTTGTGCACTGTAATGTGAGCACTTAACCTGGTGTGTGTGCCACTGCCTGGTTCATACTCCATAATTCTCTAGTCCATTCTTTGAGCTCCTCTGCTTTCCTCAGGGAGCCAGCTTTTCTAATTCCTATGATGGATATCTTCCATTTGCCCCATTCAGTCTCACACTTGCCCCCATTTCACCTTTTGTCAGTGTAGGAGGCAAGTCTACATGGGATGACTTAGTGGGCCGCTTTCATTTCTTGCTTCTGGCTGGATTTGATCTGTGAAATACGCATACTGTAGCCTGGAAGAAAGTCAGGGAATCTCTCCCTCAGATCTTTCTTGCCAGAGCAGTTGGAGTTGGCTATGTCCAACTGTTTAAAGATATAGCTCCTGTCAGTGGTTCCCTCTCTACACTCTAGATTCCTATACCTACTCTCTCCCTTTTCTCTTAGGCCTATGAATGATAACATCTCCATTATTGCTAACTCGAGGACACTGCATTGTCTCTGCATTGTAAACCCATATCTAAATCTATATCTAAATCTATATCTATATCTATTTATCTAGCTCTTTAAATTGTCCACTTAAAACTGTCATCTACTGCCCACTGAATTCCTGACTGAGACACACTTCTTTATATGTCAGATGGAACTGACTCTATCTTCAACCATAGGGATGGGCAAGTGACCTAAGGTAGACAGAAAAGCATGTACCTTCTGAATCACATGTCTGTCAAATAAAATGGAGATAGCCTCTGACTACTGTGTCTTACTGTTATTTGGAATAACATAGAAGCAAAAAAAATTAAGTGTACTTACTCAGGAGCTAGATAAACAGATAGCAATGTACATAGAAGGCACAAGTAGTCATCTATGCAATTAGAGGAATCCTTCCTGAAGCACCACTTGTATGTGAGCAAGATTGGAACAAGCAAGGTGGATTTACACAAGGAAAATATCTGAAAGCAGAATATGCCTTAGGTAAGTTTGTCTTTAAGCATGGGTGACCCCTGGTTTATACTCTTTTGCCTCATCTAGCTTTGTTACTGGAATCTTTGTCTTGTGTTCTTTACCCTGAAAAATATTTTATGAACAGTTCATATTGATTTTTTCAAACCAGAACTTAATTTTATGAAAAAGAACCAAACTCATAGACTATCAGATCAAGTAAGTGGTTAGCAGAAGTAGGTAAACTAGGTAGAAGGGGCTAAATATAAGGTGGACAGATTGGTGAGCTTACTTTTGCTTATATAGATGTTGATTTTTGAACATGCACACCTGAGACTTCAATGCCACATCAATAAGAAATAAAGAAATAAAATGTTAGAAAAAAGGAATGAAGTTTTAACAGGTAGAGTTTTCTTTTTCCAGAGCACTACTCAGCTCTGACTTATAGTGGTATGGGGGATTGAACCTGGGACTTAGATCCTCAAGCATGAAAGCCTTTTTCATAACCATTATGCTACCTCCCCCACACAACAGGTAGAATTTTGAGAGGAAATCACTGCTTATTGTGACTTTACAGTGGCTTCAGGAAAGCATTTCTTCTCCCAATGACCAGAATATTAGATGCATAGAGACAGATCCAGCAAGTTAAGACAGTTTTATGTCCTCTGGTAGAAAACGAATTTTGCAAGAGACCAAAGACCTGAGGCAGAGTCTCTTAATCTATTCTATACATCTATTAATCTATTAATAAAGCAAAGTCTTTTATGCTGATGCCAAAAGCTTTTATGAACACTCCCCCTGAAAGCCCTTCTAGCTTTAAATCAAAATTATTTTTATAAGAATAGTGTATGAGACCCTAGGACAACCTCCTCCTTTCTCTATAAAGCCGTATTTCTCCCAGTCCTGGAACATCTAGGGTGGGGCTCACTTTCCTGTATGTTTCTCTCAATTCATACCAACTAATAACAGCATCTGTTGATCCCAGCCTAATCAATGCAGCTAGTACCACCTCAGCACGTTTCACTTTGGATGTCAGGCGTGGAATGTGAAACCACCAGCTTCATTACTCTGGTGGGACCTTTCCTAGCTCATAGGACTCTTGAATTCCAGTTTGGGTGGTACTCTCCTTAACAAACCTCAAAACCTAGATATAGGCAAGGGCCCATGAGATAAGGCATATGTATATGTATCCATAAGTTAGGGGAAAACATATACCTTAAAGCAAAGATACATAATAGTTTGCAGTGAGTCAATAAATGTAACAAGCAAGTAGAAAGACACAAAATGACACCATAAAGTACCTAAGGAAATAGTTTCTTCTTAGACTTAGATACCCTCCTCACCTACATCCTACTATATGTCCCTCAATCACTCCAAAGCTAACCTTGACAGACAAACTAAAGACTACAAAAGTTGAATAAGGGCAAGAGACTGGCACACTTTAATGATGACTCTTTAGTCACTATCAGGCCATCCCATCACCTGGGGTGCTAGTCAGGGAGCCCTGGGATTCCCACACATATATGATGGGCCTAGACCTCTAACAGATTTCTCTCACCATTGTCACTGGTCATCTCCTTCAGGAACAACATTGCCGGGAGCCAAAACCTTAGCTAAGTCTCTCACATAACCGGTGAATGGACATTCCGATCATTGTAACTGCGATTACCATCTAACTGTTTGGAAAGTTGCTCACCCACCTCCCTCCCCCCACTACCTTAGCAGAACTTCCTCATGGTGTGTGCTTAAAATGCGGCTGTAAAATAAAATTTTCAGAGCTTGATCAGAAACCTGTCTTGCTCTCGTTCTTCGTGTCTCTTGTCCCCTCCATTCTCTCGCCCCCTACCCTAGGTTTCCGTCGATAACCCCGCAGGCCGGGGCACAACATAATAGGCCCCCTGTGGGCCCCTATAAGACCTCACCCTCAATACGGATCAACAATGGTAGGGACTGTTCTATTCTCTGAAGGGAGGTTGGATAACATAGTCTACCTACCATTTGAGGAAGATGGGTCCTGAAATTAGTGCAGCCTGGAATGTTCCTAGCATGACCACAGAATACGAGCTCAGACCTTGCAGGGATGCAGAGGTTACATAGGCTTCTATGCTGAATGTGGACTCCAGATCAAATTGATGGGGTTTATAGTTAACAATATTTATATACTTTTTCAATATTTGGGAGCTACTCTCTTCCCTGATGCAGCTTTCTAGTATTTTTTTCCAACTATAACACCATCTCCCCAGACAATAACATGGGTCCACCTGCATACTAGATGTCAGGCTCGGCAGAGCCAAGATGGCGACTTGGAGGCAGCTGCTGGCATAAGCTATGGCAACAGCAGCCAGATAGGGTAGGACACTGGGCTGTCAGCAGGACGGTGAATAAGGAGTCCTAAGTGTGATACCAAGGAGGAGTCCTGTGGCTCAATCTTGGGTTAGAAAATGGAGGAAAAAGAAAGGAAATCTTCTGATTATTTCTGAAGTGCACCCTTCCCCCCCACCCCATAACCAGACCCCAGGGGCTGGAGAGCTGCTCCTAGCAGGTTCCTTGCAGAGCTTTTTTCTTTACCAAGATTCCTGGTTCAACAGGGGTGTCATTCCAATCCTTTTCCTATTTGATTTCCTTCTCTCTTTATTTTCTAAGTGGCTGGAGCTCTATTTGAGTGACAAAATATCTGACCAATCAGACACTCACCCCTGCCTGGGAAAGACTACCTGGAGGGATTTTTTTTTTAATTGGCTGTCTTTGCTCAGGCTGCCTGAGCTAATCCTGAGCCGGCCAAGCTGCAGACTGACTGTTAGGGTTTTTTTTTACTCTATTCTATTTTATTATTACTATTAGATATATGCATGTCCCTTCCCTGCCTTCACGTTGACCAAAATGAACTGTTATTGTTTTTTCCATTGCTAGGTGACTGGGTGTCCTATTCAGTGTGAGAGGAACTTGTTTTACTCTACCTCTTCCATCCACTCTCCCCTTTTTCCCTCCTCCTAGCTAATTTAAAAAAAAACTCTTTCCTTTCACTGCTCTTTTTTTTTTCTTGTTCTTGTCTCCTTTTCTTCCTTCCTCCTTCTGCTGCTTTATGAATTCACTGATACTCATTTGTGAATTATTTTGGGGAAGAAATCTAACTCAGAGTGGACTCTCTGTGTGTGTCTCTCTTCTCTACTTCCCTTTCTCCTCTTGATATCCCTAGAATTTACAATGGTCAGTAGATTTGCATAATTGGCTATTCTTGCTTTCCCTTTTTTCCTTTCTCTTTCTCTTTCATTTGGATTTGGCTGCTATTTTTTCTTGGACTGGAGGTGTTGTTTGGCTAACTGGTATTGGTTAAACTGCATCAATCTTTGTTTCAGTTACTATTGTTGTAATTTCTAAGGATGTTAGGCTCAGGCAAAAACTAGTAAAATCATGGGCCCCTTGGAATATACCTAAAATAGACCTACTAGCCTTTTCCAAAATGGAGACCCCAAATCTTCATCTGCAATATTCTTGCCTTTTGGTTATGATTATTAAAGTATTTTTTCTGTTTTATATCTAATTCTTTTTCAGTCAACAGGTTTCAGATGCTACCATGAAGCCAACCTGACTTCCCTGGGCAGACAACCATACCAATGTGTCCTAGAGCCCCACCTCCGCAGGAACATGCCCCACTAGTGAAAGACAGAGACAGGCTGGGAGTCTGGATCAACCTGCCAACTCCCATATTCAGTAGGGAAGCAATTAGAGAAGCCAGATCTTCCACCTTCTGTGCCCTATAATGATCCTGGGTTCATACTCCCAGAGGGATAAAGAATAGGAATGCTATCAAGAGAGGAGATTAGATATGGAGTTCTGGTGGTGGGAATTATATGGAAATGTACCCCTCTTATCCTATGGTCTTGTCAATATTTCCATTTTATAAATAAACAAATAATAATTATCTAAAAAAAGAATAGTGCATGGGCAATATTTTATTTTATTTTTAAATTTAAATTTTATTAGTGATTTATTATTGATTTACAAAATTGTGAGATATCATGGGTATAATTTCACACCATTCCCACCACCAAAATTTTGTGTCACTATTCCCTCCACTGGAAACTACAGCAGTTTTCCCAAGGTTACAGATACAAGTTGACTACTATTTCTATAGCTATCTATCTCTTGTTATATGTATTTGGTAATTTTTTTCATGGTCTTGCCTCTATTCCTTTCTTTTCTTTTTTTAAAATTTAATTTATTTGTAAAATAAAAAAAATATCAACAGAACCATAGAATAAGAGGGGTGAAATTCCACACATTTCCCACTACCAGAGTTCCATATCTCATCCCCTCCATTGGAAGCTTTCCTATTCTTTATCTCTCTGGGAGCATAGGCCCAGGGTCATTATGGAAAGTGGGAGTTCTGGTTTCTGTAATTGCTTCTCAGATGGAAATGGGCATTGACAGGTTGATCCATACTCCCAGCCTGTCCCTATCTTTCCCTACTGGGAAAAGGGTCTGGAGAAGTAGGGTTCCAGGTACACTGGTTAGGTCATCTGGGCAAGTCAGGTTGACATCATGGTAGCATCTGCAACTTGGTATTTGGAATGTGTATTCCTTTGCCTCCTCCTTTCTTTTGGGACTTAGTTTAGTAGTTCTTTTAAGGTGGGGCTGACTGTGGATAATTCCTTTAGTTCTTCAATATTTGAGAACACTTTTATTTATCCCTCATATTTGAAGGATAATTTTGCAGGATACAATATTTGTGACTAGAATCTCCTCTTCTTTAGAACTTTAAATATGTCATTCCATTCTCTTCTTGCCTTTAGAGTTTGTAAAGAGAAATATGATGAAAGTCTGATAGCTCTGCCTTTGTATATAACTTCTTTTCTTTCCCTAGTAGCCAGCAAATTTTTTTCCTTGTCATTGACTTTTGATAGTTTGATAGTTTTACAATAATATGCCTTGGCATTAGTCTTTTTGTATTTATAAATCTGGATGGTCACTCTGCCTCTTGCATGAGAGTGTTCTGATGGTTTCCTAAGTGAGGGAAGTTCTCAGATAAAATTGATCTGAAAATGGACTCTGGGCCTTTAGCCTTCTCCTCCTCTCCAGATATACCTATCACTCTTATATTCAGTCTTCTGATGTAATCTGTAATTTGACAGAGAATTGCTTCAGTCTTTCTGAACCACTCCTCTTCCTCATCTTTGAATTGAAAGAGTAGGCTGGCCATACCCTCTAAATTGGAAATTATTTCTTCTGAATGTGTGGATCTACTTCCTAAGTGTTATACCTGGGCTTGGATTCTGGTTAGTGTCTTTTACTCCCTGGAGTTCTGACTGAAGTTCTTCTTTCAAGATTTGAAGATTCTTAGTGATCTCTGTTATATGATCTCATGTGTTTTAATTCCATAGTAATGTGCTCTTTTAATTCTTGATTTAATTCTTGGAGAGTCCTCATAATAAGCTTTCTGTAGTCTATCTCTGAGAGTCTCTCTAAATGTGTAATCCCTTGGAGTTCCTCTGTTTTATTTCTGTCTGGCAGATATGGCATAGTTGGCTATTTAGTTCTGTTTCTCTGCTTGTACATTTTTTTGTGCTAGTTATTGATGGCCAGCAAGTGGTGCTGTTGTGATCACTAGGTTTCTCTTGTTTGTATGGGATGGGGTGGGGGTGGGGGTTGCTTTGGACTGTCTTGTGGTTACAAATGCCCTGTTTTATTTTGTGTCCTTGCCTTGAACCAAGAAGACTAAAACTCCCCTGAGTCGAAGACTGAGAGGTTATAAGCCCCTGTCTAGCAAAGGACAGTCCTCAACATTAAGTTGGAGGACTCGAAGAGCAGGACCAACAGCTTGAAAGCTGTCAGGAGCTGCTTGTTGCTGGCTTTGAAAGTGACTGGGATCCATGTGGATTCAGTCGGCTAGGAAGGATCATCAGCTTCCCCAATGAATAGGTACTCACGAGATGCACCACGGGAAGGTCGATCCAATGCATCCCATCCGCGTTCTTATTGGTCAATTGGCGATACAGCATCAGGCAGATGTTATCTGCCTACAAGAAACACATATAGCAGTCGATGAAGCTGCTCGATTCACCATCAGTGGATTCGATTTAATATGCTATAATCTCCATCCTAAACACGGCCGAGCCATCTACGCCAAATCCTATCTTGCGGACGTTTACCATACGGCCTCTTTGACCTTCTACGACTCCATTACTATTGGAACTATTCAGCTCATCAACGTATATAAGCCTCCCAGTGCCTCATGGGATAATGAGGTCCTGCCTAGCTGGAATCACCCAGCCGTTTACGTTGGAGACTTTAAAAGTCATCACCAAGACTGGGGATATTCCTCCACTCATGCTGATGGCTCTATCTTAGCCAACTGGGCTTCAGCGAATGACCTCTCCCTATTATACGATCCTAAACAGCCAGGCTCTTTTCACAGTGCTAGATGGAATAAAGACTCATCACCCGACCTGTGCTGGATTAGCACAGTCAACGGCCAAGCCTTTCCTGCTACGAGACAAGTTCTCAAGATCTTCCCGCACAGTCATCACCGCCCAGCTATCATCCACATTGGTCTCCAGCTCCCACTGATTCTGTGCTCGGAGAAACTAAGATGGAACTTTCGGAAAGCAAACTGGCATCTGTTCAGTGATCTTACCAACAAATCTATTCCTGCAATTCCAATTAACTCTATCCCCTCTGAAGATTCCTACAGGCACTTCCGCCAAGCCATCTTCAAAGCAGCTTCCCAAGCCATTCCTCGTGGGAGACATGCTAACTATACGCCTTGTCTTGACGCTGAATGCGAACAACTACTAAAGCAGTATGATGAGTCGGGTGACCCAGATGTGGCTGACCATCTCATTGCCTCCCTGGATGCAGCACGCCAAGCCCGCTGGCAACAACTCACGGAAAGTCTGAACTTCACCCACTCAAGTAGGAAGGCCTGGAAGCTTCTTCACAGACTGGGTGCCGGTAGCCAACACCCTCCCGTCTCCCATCCTCCCGTATCTCCAAACTCAGTGGCCAGTCACCTAACTCAAGTTGGTCGTGCTAAGATCGACCCAGTCTGGAAAAGAGAAATTTCCCATGAGTGGTCATCCCACTTCCGGTTATCTTGTTCATCTCCAAAAATCTCTCCCTTTACACTGTCTGAACTGGAAGGTGCTTTGAAGAGGGTTAAACTGGGAACAGCTGCTGGCTATGATAACGTCACCCCAGAACTCATACTAAACCTGGGTCCCGCGGCAAAGAAGTGGCTCACTTCATTCCTGTCCCACATCTTGGAATCTGAGTCTATGCCCAAAGTTTGGTGTCGTGCGAAGATTATAGCGGTTTTGAAACCAAAGAAAGACCCAACACTGGCCGCCAGCTATAGACCAATCTCTCTCCTCTCCGTGTGTTACAAACTCCTTGAGAGGCTACTTCTGTCATGTATTTCTCATCTTACAGAGAAATTCCTATCACCCGCCCAAGCTGGTTTCCGCCCAGGAAGATCTACCTGCGAACAAGCCCTGGCCCTCTCAACTTACATTGAAAATGAATTCCAGAAGAATTTAAAGATAGGTGCTGTCTTTGTTGATCTCACAGCAGCCTATAACATGGTCTGGCACCGTGGTCTCCTAGTCAAGATCTCAAGATGCCTGCCTCCATGGGTGGCCAACACTATATTGTTTCTTCTCCAAAACAGAAGATTCCGGATGCATCTGGGTGACAAGTCTAGCAGATGGAGACTTGTCTCAAGTGGCCTCCCCCAGGGCTCTGTTCTGGCTCCTACGCTATTTAATATTTACATCAATGACCTCCCAGAAACTTCTTCAAGGAAGTTCATCTATGCCGATGACATCTGCTGTGCAACTCAGGCATCCAAGTTTGACATCCTCGAGGAAACACTCACGAAAGACATGTCTCTGATATCTGATTACTGTAAAAAATGGCGACTAATCCCTAGCACTGCAAAAACGGTATCATCTGTTTTCCATCTACACCATGCCTCAGCCTCGTGTGAGCTTAATGTGCAGCTTGGCGATATGAGAATCAGGCATGAAGCCCAGCCAGTCTATCTTGGTGTTACTCTCGATCGCACTCTGTCATTTCACGAACATCTCATAAAAACTGCAGCAAAGGTGGGCGTGAGGAGTAACATCATTGCAAGACTGGCCAGCTCCTCATGGGGTGTGAGCGCTTCCACACTACAATCATCATCTCTGGCATTATGCTATTCCACTGCAGAATACTGTGCCCCAGTATGGTTCTGTAGCCCCCATGTCCACTTGGTCGATTCCAAATTATATTCCTCCATGAGGATAATTTCCGGAACCATCCATTCACCCTGGTTCCATGGCTGCCAGTTCTTAGCAACATCGCCCCGCCAGATATTCATCAGGATGCGGCATCATCTAAGTTCATTTCCCACATCTACGCTCGACCGGACCTGCCAATATACGCAGATATCTTCGCCCACCCTGTCCAACGCTTGACATCTCGTCACCCAATCTGGTCCCCTACGCCTACACTGAACTTCTCTGTTCCAGACTCTTGGAAACAGAGTTGGCAGTCAGCTGAGGTAAAGAACAAACACCTCATCACAGACCCCTGCAAGCGTCAACCCGGCTTTGACCTAGCACGTTATGATTGGGCCCTTCTCAATCGCTATCGAACAGGCCATGGCCGGTGCGCTGCTATGTTCCATCGCTGGGGAGCCAGAGATGACCCGAACTGCCCCTGCGGCTACAGACAGACTATGACCCACATAGTCAACGACTGCCACCTCTCCAGATTCAAAGGAGGTCTCGAAACTTTACATCAGGCTCAACCTGACGCTGTTGACTGGCTACGGAAGAAGGGCAAACGCTAGAAGAAGAAACCCCCGTCTCTTTTCTTCTGGCACTAGGAACAATGTTACTTGCTCGCTGTGCTTAAAGTGAAATTGCCAAAATGGCTCAGCTCAGTGCCTGGGTCACCCAGAGCTCTGATCTGACTTTGCTGTTCTTCAACCCATGACTGTGCTCCTTATGGTCCAACTGCAGGTAAATACCCATCTGAGGCTGCAGAACCTTCAACTGTAGATTATGACTTCAGTTGGGTCTCTTGTATTTATTTGTTGTTTCAGGAGGAGAGATGATTTGGTCCCAGTTATTCCATGGCCACACCTCCTGGAAGTTTGAGGCAATATATATTTGTGTTTTCCCTTTCTTTCCTCACTGTTTTTTATTTTTATTTATTTTATTATTATTATTATTATTATTGCCTCCAGGGTTATTGCTGGGGCTCAGTGCCTACACCATGAATTCACTGCTTCTGGAGGACATTTCCCCCCTTCTGTTGCCTTGTTGTTGTTATTATTGTTGTTGTAGATGTCATTCATTGTTGGATAGGACAGAGAAATGGAGAGGAGGGGAAGATAGAAAGGGGGAGAGAAAAATAGACACCTGCAGACCTGATTCATGGCTTGTGGAGCGACTCCCCTGCAGGTGGGGAGCTGGGAGCTTGAACTGGAGTCCTTACGCCAGTCCTTGCGATCTGCGCCATGTGCACTTAACATGCTGTGCTACCACCCAACCCCCTATTTTTATTTTTTATTTATGAAAAGGAAACACTGATAAAACCATAGGATAGGATGGGTACAACTCCACGCAATTCCCACCACCGGAACTCCATATCCCATCCCCTCCCTTGATAGCTTTCCTATTCTTTAACCCTCTGGAAGTATGGACCCAAGGTCATTATGGGGTGCAGAAGGTGGAAGGTCTGGCTTCTATACTTGCTTCCCCGCTGAACATGGGCGTTGACAGGTTGATCCATACTCCCAGCCTGTGAGGCAATATTTTAAAGGCTGTTAAAAAGATAATTACAGAAGGACGGGAAAATGAAGGGAGGGGGATCATGAATTTCTTGAGCACTAGCTATATGTCAGATACTGTGTTACCTATGGAAAATACATATAGATAAAAACTCACCGATCCTTCTCTCAAAAACTTTTGGGAGAATGAAGTAATTTGTAAGACTGTGGGCTGCCTATTTTAGCTCCTTGTTACCTGCTGTGGGACATTAAACAAGTTACTTAGTCTCTTTGAGTCTCAATAGTCTAGTCTGTGAAATAAAACTCAGTCTATTCTCTGGGGTTGGTGTGAGGGTTAGATAAATAATGAACATCAAGCAGATGCCAGTTAGCTAAGCACTTGGTACCAAGCAAGTCCTCTGTAACTGTGGGTTGTAATTACTATGAGTCAGATGTTAAAGGCTTCTGTGGGTGCTAATTATAGTGATCATTTCACAATCTATACGTATAGCAAATCATTATGTTGTACACCTGAAACCAATATAATGTTATATGTCAATTATACCGCAACAAAAATTTTATGGCAAATCTTCTTATTAAAATAAAGGACATTAGTAGGGGAGCACCAGGGATGTTTGTAAAGAGGGCTAAGTTTGCAAGAGAGAATATACTAACAGAGAGGTGATCTAGAACTCGGTTTTTTCAAATGTTCGTTGCAACCAGTTAGTGGCCAGGGTATTAATGCAGTGGCTTGTGTTGAGATTATCATTACTATTTTTACTGGAATAGTATAGGATAAAACTATCAGAGTGTTTTGATAGCAGGTACTATTTTCTATCCTTAAAAATGTTTATTATATATATATATATATATATATATTTAGCTTCTTAAAAGTTTCTAAAAATATTTGTTTATTCCCTTTTGTTGCTCTTGTCTTATTGTTGTTCTTATTGATATCACTGTTGTTGGATAGGACAGAGAGGAATGGAGGGAGGAAGGGAAGACAGACAAGGGGAGAGAAAGATAGACACCTGGAGACCTGCTTCACCACCTGTGAAACGAATCCCCTGCATGTGGGGGGCCAGGGGCTCTAACCGAGATCCTTATGGCGGTCCTTGTGCTTCATGCCACCTGTGCTTAACCCACTGTGCTACCACCCATACATTTAATTTTTATTTATAAAAAGGAAACACTGACCAAAACCATAGGACAAGAGAGGTACAACTCCACACAATTCTCACCACCAAATTTCTGTATACCATCCCCTGCCCTGATAGCTTTCCTATTCTTTATCCCTCTGGGAGTTTGGACCCGGGGTGCAGAAGGTGGAAGGTCTGGCTTCTGTAATTGCTTCCCCACTGAACATGGGCATTGACAGCTCAATCCATACTCCTGGCCTGTCTCTCTCCCTAGTGGGGTGGAGCTCTGGGGAAGCGGGGCTCCAGGACACATTGGTGGGATTGTCTGCCCAGGGAAGTCTGGTTGGCATCATGTTAGCATTTGGAGTCTGGTGGCTGAAAAAAGAGTTAACATATAGAGCCAAACAAATTGTTGACTAATCATGAGCCTAAAGGCTGGAGTAGTGCAGATGAAGAGTTGGGGAATCTCTGTTTTGCAGATAGTTAGTAGTTCTATTTTATTTATATTCCAAAGAGTCCATGACTATACTAGCTTTTCCTTCCTTCCTTCCTTCCTTCCTTCCTTCCTTCCTTCCTTCCATCCTTTCTTTCTTTTTTTCTGAGCTTGACATCTGATATGCAGGTGGATCCAAATTATTGTCTGGGGAGATGATGTCATGGCTGGGAAAAGGACCAGAAAGCTGGATCTGGGAAGATAGTAGCTCCCTAATATGGGAAAGGTGTATAAATATTGTTGACTGTAAACTCCATTGATTTGATCTGATCTGGGGCCCATATTCAGCTTAGGAGCCTATGTGACCAGTGCATCCCTGTATATCTGAGCTCACATTCTGTGATCATGAGTAGGAATGTTTCAAGCTGCCCTAATTTCAGGACCTATCTTCCTCAGGTGGAACAGAGTATGTTGTCAACCCTCCCTTCGGAGGATGGAACATTCTCTAATATTGTTGATCCACGTTGAGGGCAAGGTCCTATGGGGGTCCACAAAGGGACAGAGATGACTGGTAACAATTGGGGGGAGGGATCTATTAAAAGTTTAGGCCCATCATGTCTGCTTGGGAATCTCAGGACTCCCTGACTAGGGCCCCAGTTGATGGGATGACCTGATAGTGACTAAAGAGATTTATCGTTTTAAGTATGCCAGTCTTTTGCCCTTATTCAGCTTTTGCAGTTCTTACTTTGATAAGGTTAGCTTTGGAGTGACTGAAGGAAGTGTAATAGGAAGTAGGTGAGGAGGGTATCTAAGTCTAAGCAGACACTATTTCATTAGGAAATTTATGGTGTCTTTTTAGAGCTTTTTACTTGCTTGCTGCATATACTGGCTCACTGTAGACTATTCTGCACTTTTGCTTTCAGATATATATTTTGCCCTAATTTATGGATACGTGTGAACATATGCCCTATCTCATGGGACCGGGTCTATATCTAGGTTTTGGGACTTCGTTAGGAAGTGAACCACCTGGAGTGGAATTAGAGAATCCTATGAAAAGAAAAGTCTCACTCAAGTAATGAGGCTGAAGGGTTGTAATTCCAAACCTGACATCTCTGGACACAGTCTGAAGCAAAGCATGCTGAGGTGGTACTCATTGCACTGATTAGTTTGGGATCAGAAGATACAATATCATTTGGTATGAATTGAGAGAAGCTTGCTGGAAAGTGAACTCCACCCTAGAAATTCCAGGACTGGGGGAAATATAGGCTCTATAGAAGAAGCAGGAGGTTCCTGCTGTCTTAGGGTTTAAGAAAACAATAGACAGTTATTGCTGTAATCAAATTATTTGGCAATTGGGTTAACTTTGAAAATCCCTTTGTTAGGATTTGCTGTGTCATACACAACATCACCATAATTTATGCCCTTTGACATTATTTGTATATAGCTATGCCACCAACTGCTTTTGTTCTACGTGGATAAGCTTTTAAGAGAGTAAACACATCAAAGACTTAGCCTATGGTCTGTGCATTAAAAAGTTTGAAACGTTCAATCAATTTTCCCCTCTCATATTAATTAAATAGTGGTTTATATGACTACAAGTTAATAGGAATGTACCCTATTATTCCCACCACCAAAAGCCTGTGCCCATCCCATCTTCCAACCTCCCCTCCCCCCAAGAAGCCAAACAAACATCCACCCTCACCCTCGACCTATGGTTTTTACTTTGATGCCCTATTCCAAACTCAGTCAAATCCTGCCTTTAGTTTTCATTTCTATTATTCTCAACTTCTGTTGATGAGTGGGATCATCCCATACTTGTCTTTGTCTTTCTGATTTAGTTCACTTAACATAATTCCTTATAGCTCCATCCAAGATGGGTCAGGGAAGGTGGGTTCATTGTTCTTCAAAGATGGTAGTATTCCACTGTGTATATATACCACAGCTTTCTCAGCCATTCATCTGTTGTTGGGCACCTGGTTTGTTTCCAGGTTTTAGCTATTATGAATTGTGCTGCTATGAACATATGTGTTCATATTTCTTTTTTGGTTGAGTGTTAGAGTCCTTGGGATATATCCCTAAGAGAGGAATTACTGGATCATATGGAAGGTCTATGTCTAGCCTTGTGAGAGTTCTACAAACTGCTCTCCACAGAGGTTGGACCAATCTACATTCCCACCAACAGTGCAGACGGCTTCCTTTGTCCCTACAGCCTCTCTAGCATTTGTTGCTGCTGTCATTTTTGATGTATAACATTCTCACAGGGGTGAGGTGGTATCTCAATGTTGTCTTAATTTGCATTTATCTGACAATCAATGACCTGGAACAATGTTTCATGTGTTTGTTAGCCCTTGGATCTTTTCTGTAATGAATGTTCTGTTCATATCCTCTTCCCATTTTTGGATGGGGTCATTTGCTTTTTTTGTTGCTAAGTTTTCTGAGCCCTTTGTATATTTTGGTTATTAATCACCTGTGATCTGTAAAAATATACTGACATCTGGGTTCCACAACCAGATTTTGATTACAGTGGGCCCTTCAGCAACATGGACTTTAACTTCAGGGATTCACTTAAAAGAGGATTTTTAAAAAGCTAAATATAGGGAGTCGGGCGGTAGTGCAGTGGGTTAAGTGCACGTGGTGCAAAGTGCACGGACTAGCATAAGGGTCCTGGTTCGAGGCCCCAGCTTCCCCACCTGCAGGGGAGTTGCTTCACAGGCGGTGAAGCTGGTCTACAGATGTCTATCTTTCTCTTCCCCTCTCTGTCTTCCCCTCCTCTCTCCATTTCTCTCTGTCCTATCCAACAATGACAACAACAACAATAACTACAACAACAATAAAAAACAACAAGGGCAACAAAAGGGAAAATAAATAAATAAAAAAAAATTTTTTTAAAAGCTAAATACAATTGACCTTCCATATTTGCAGGTTCCACATGCATGGCTAAATTGGTATACATTAACTATATTCACCATTTGTGAAGCTTTCCTCTTGCAGGTAGGGGCTGGGGGCTTGAACTCAGGTCCTTCTGCAATGTCACATGTGCACTCAGTCAAGTGAACCACCACTGGGCCCCCCAATCTCTTCCTTTCTTAAAAAAAAATGTCCAACTGGTGTAGTGAAGTCCCATGAGGACAAGAACAAAATCAGAGGAAGGGGAAGAGGTAGGGGATAGGAGGAAGAGAGAAAAGAAAGAACAGGAAGAGGAAAAAAGAAGGAGACTGGAGAAAGAGGAAGAGCAGGAGGAGAAAGAGGACTATGAAGAGGAGGAGGAAGGGGGGGAAGCAGTAGCTGCATATAGGGAGGCCTGATGGACTGCAGAATTTTATGCCCATTGAAATGGAAATGATTCCTCCAGAGGAATACTGGCTTATTACCACATTTTAGAAATGAAGGAGAGGCAAGGGTGGTGGCACACCTGGTTGAGTGCACCCATTTCCATGTAAGAGGACCTGGGTTTACTCTTCCACTCCCCACTTGTAGTGGGGATCTTCATGAGCAGTGAAGAAGTGCTACAGGATCTCTCTTCCTCCTTCTCTAATTCCCCTTCCCTCTCAGTTTCTATCTTCATCCAATAAATAAAAAATAAATTAATCAATTTAGAGCAAGGAGAGAGTACTGTCCCCAGAGTCCTGATTTGCTCACCAGCTGACATTGTGACCTGTATAGTTACAACCTCTAGAGTTTAATAACGCCAGAGTTTAAGAAAAAGAATGACAGCATATATTAACTGTTGGAAGCAGAAGTTCACAAATGTGTTTTATTTGACCTGCTTGATATTTGTTGTAATTAGTAGTTGAAACTGGGATACTTCATTTCAAATCTGCATTCTCATGGCTGGAAAAATGACCATAAAGCTGGATCTGGGAAGAGAGTAGCTCCCAAATATGGGAAAGGTGTATAAATATTGTTGACTGTAAACTCCATTGATTTGATCTGATCTGGGGCCCATATTCAGCTTAGGGGCCTATGTAACTTCTGCATCCCTTAGATCTGACTTCACATTCTGTGATCATCAGTAGGAACATTCCAAGCTTCCCCAATATCAGGACCCATCTTCCTCAGGTGTAGCATACAGTATGTTGTCCAGCTTCCCTTCAGAGAATGGGATATTCTCTACCGTTGTTGATACAAGTTGAGGGCAAGGTCCTATGGGAGTCCACAAAGGGATCTGTTTTGTTGTCCTGATAATAGATGACTAGTAACAATGGAGAGATGGATTTATTCAAGGTCTAAGCCCTTCATGTTTGTTTGGGAATCTCAGGAAAATAACTAGGATCCACCTGCATATCAGATTTCAAGCTCAGGGAAAAAAAAAAACAACTGGTATAGCCACATGCCCTTTGAAATATAAGTAAAATATGCCTACTAGCTATCTATAGAACGGAGACCCTCCCCCCCCAAATCTTCATCTACACTACTCCAGCCTTTAGGTTCATGATTAGTAAACAATTTGTTTGGCTTTATATGTTAACTCTCTTTTCAGCCACCAAGTTCCAGATGCTAGCATGATGCCAACCAGACTTCCCTGGACAGACAACCCCACCAATGTGTCCTGGAGCTCTGATTCCCCAGAGTACCACAGCACTAGGGAAAGAGAGAGGCAGGCTGGGAGTATGGATCAGCCTGTCAATGCCCATGTTCAGCAGGGAAGCAATTGCAGAAGCCAGACCTTCCACCTTCTGCATCCCACAATGACCTTGGGTCCATACTTCCAGAGGGTTAAAGAATAGGAAAGCTATCAGGGGAGGGGATGGGATACGGAGTTCTGGTGTTGGGAATTGTGTGGAGTTATGCCTCTCTTATCCTATGGTTTTATCAGTGTTTCCTTTTTTATAAAAAAAAAAAAAAAAAAGCCTTCTCAGCTTCCTTTGAAAGCTGCATAACCCTTGTAGCAGAGATGGGGGTGGTCATGCTCATTGCTCCAATTAGCTGCAGCTGCAGAAGGTGCTACTGTGCTTTCAAACTGGTCTCAGTCTTCTTTTTGTTTTGTTTTATTTTTTATTAGTTATTTAATATTAATTTAGAAGGTTGTAAGGAGTATAGTTATAATAGGGATGTAATACCATTCAGTTCCCATCACCAGTTCTGCATCCCATCCCCTCCATTAGAAACTTCTGTATTGTTTATCCCTTTGGTAGTATGGACCAAAATTCTTTTCTTTTCATTTTTTTTTTTTTGGATAGCATAGAGAGAAATTGAGATAGAAGAGGAGAAGACACAGAGGGGGAGAGAAAGATAGACACCTGCAGACCTGCTTCACCACTTGTGAAGAGATCCCCCTGCAGGTGGGGAGCCAGGGGCTTGAACCTGTATTCTTATGCCTATCTTTGCACTTTGCACCATGTGCATTTAGCCCACTGTACTACCACACAGCACCCAGACCAAAATACTTTTATTTATTTATTTATTTTTCCTTTATTGGGGGGTTAATGTTTTTAATTCAACAGTAAATACAATAGTTTGTACATGTATAACATTTCTCAATTTTCCACATAACAATACAACTCCCACTAGATCCTCTGTCATCCTTTTCTAGGGTCTGTACTCTCCCTGAACCCACCTCTGAGTTTCTTACTTTGGTGCAATACACCAACTCCAGTCCAAGTTCTGTGTTGGTCTGCTTCTAATTCTGCTTCTAAGACCCTTTCTGTTTTGATCATCACATTAGGTTCGCTTGCATTGCTTAATGCTGTGGTCTATTTACATAATCACTGCTTTACCTGAGACCCGCCCTACCTACAGGGCATTGGTTTAATCCCCATTGGTTAGACGCAAGCTTGATACTTCTGAGTGCATGCACTTTTTCCTTCTCCCCACCCCCTATCCTAAGTACTTCCTCTTCCAACCTGACACTTCAGCCTCAGGAGATATAAAGGACAGGATTTTCTAATGAATAGAGATTAGATTGATTGCACTGCATCCCTGCTCATCAATAAAGATTGAACTGCATTCCCAGCTCAGCCATGAGTCCCTGGCTGTCTCTCTCCCACCCGCAAAGCTAGCCCAGCAGTTTTGCTTACTGTTTTCTCTTCTGACCTTATTTTTCAACTTCTGCCTGTGAGTGAGATTATCCCATATTCATCCTGCTGTTTCTGACTTATTTCACTTGACATGATTTCTTCAAGCTCCATCCAAGATGGGCTGAAAACAGTAAAGTCACCATTTTTAATAGTTGAATAGAGAGGAGAGAAACACGGCTTCTGCTACTCTGTACCCAGACCAAAATTCTTTATGAGGTTCAGAAGGTGGGAGGCCTGGCTTCTGTAAGTGCTTCTCCTCTGGACATGGGTATTAGCAGGTTGATCCATACCCCTAGTCTGTGTCTACTTTTGTGGGGTAAGGCTCTGCTGAGGAGGTAAGGTTTCAGGACATATTGGTGAGGTCATCTTGCCCATGGAAGTCAGGATACAATCTTAGTAGTATCTGGAACTTAGTGGCTGAAATGCAGAAAGATGAAAAGCAGGAAAAATATTTAATAAACAGGAAGCATAAAGCAGAAATAGAACAGATGAAAGTAGGGACCTTAGGATAGAAGGAAGAAGAAGTCTATTTTAGGAATGTTCCTAGGAGCCTATGTCTTAATAATAATAAATTAATAATAATTTTCTTGAACTTGATAGTGAATGTGGGGGTGGACCAGAAATAATGTCTGTGAAAATGGAGTCAGAGTTGAGAGTAGAACAGGATGAAGGCAGAGAGTTGCTTGAAAACTTGAAGATAAATAAATACAATAAATTGTTTACCACAATGATCTAACCTGGGGCCCATATCCATTCATATTTAGCAAAGGAGCCTATACAACTTCTGAGTCCCTGTCAGACTGAGCTCACAGTCCATAATCACAGCTGGGAACATTCTAGGCTGTGCTCATTTCAGAGCTAGTTTTCCTTGAGTGGCAAAGTAGCAGGACCTAGCCTTCCTTCAGAGAGTGGGGAAGTCCCTACCATTGTTAATTCATAGTGAGAGAATGGTCCAGAATAAGCCTACAGAAGAGCTTATAATGACATTCTCAATGGGTGTGACCAGTGATGATAGAGAGAGGAATCTATTAGAGGTCTAGGCCCATATTATCTATGAGAGAATCTAAGAATTCCCTGACTAGGACCTCAGGTGATGGGGGTGGCCTGCTACTGGCCAAAAAGAGCATAGTAAAGTGAGACAGTCTTTTGCCCTTATCCAGCATTTATAGTCACTCCTTTATCTAACAAGCTTAGACTTTCTCTCAGTTGTTAAAGTGTTGAGTGTTCTTTGCTGTATCCAAACCAACCAGTATTTGGTTTATAGAAACTGGCCTCAAGTTAAGGAGTAAATAGACCTAGGGTTTTAGTGTAGTTTTGGCTTCAATTTTTTCTGCATTTACTTGTTTGATAATTCTAACAAAGGTTGTCACAGGGATAATAATTGTCTTTTACTTGATATAGAATTTTTGCCAGTATACTTCTTGGTCAGTTGTATAGTATTTCTTTTGGAGCATATCCAATAATGATGATGCTTTGTCAGAACCTATTAAAAATTTTGGAAGGATATTTCTTCTTCCCTTTTGTATAGTTAATTGAGTAGACTAAGGGAAGTGAAGTAGGGGCTAGGAGAGAAAGGTGTTTAGGCCTAAGTAATAAATATGATTCAAGAATTTATGATGTCTTCTTTTTGTAAAAATTTTATTTTATTATTAGAGACATAGAGAAATTGAGAGGCGGAGGGGAGATAGGGAGAGAGACAGAGAAACATTTGCAGCCCTGCTTCACAACTTGTGAAGCTTTCCCCCTGCAGGTGGGGACCAGGGGCTTGAACCTGCGTCCTTATGTACTATAATGTATGCACTTAACCAGGTGTGCTACTGCCTGGCCCCTATGATGTCTTCTTTAAGCCATTTCACTAGAATGCCAGGCTTATTAGGTCTATATCTAATCTATGAGGGCTATAAAACACTTTTACTTTGAGGTATATAATTGACCTTTGCTTGTAGATTCACATACACATATAACTAGTATCATAGGCCCTAGCCTGTAACTATAACTGTGTTAAAAACATGCCATCTTAAATAAAACTAGGTACTTGCATGTGTTTAGAAAGAGCTCACCAAATTAGTGGAGTTAGAAGACTGACATCTAAGTCTTGGATCTCTGGAGACAATCTTCAGTGACAAATCAGTAGCTGCACAACATGGTATGGCAGCATTGATTTCTTTGAGGTTAACAGAAGCATTATAACAGGGTGAGGTATCAGAGAGAAAAAAAATCAAGAAATATGAGCACAGGTTCCAGGACTAGGAGAAATATGAATCTTAAAGAGAATGGGAAGAGTTCCTTGTAGACTGGTCTCAGTTTTGCCAACCTCCCTCCCTTACCCTCCTGCTCCATGTCATAGTGTGATTATTTACCAATCAGTTGAACCTGAAGGCATTTAGTTGCATCCCTTGGTCATTCCATAAGGTTTCTTTTACTTTTAAAATTTAATGACTCTAAAATTCAGTCCAGCTGTCAATCTAGAAAATACATTCCTTTTTCTATCTTACTTAAAAGCCTGGGCATTTTGAACTAATATGGATATAGCCAGCTCTGGCCCAATGCTTTTCTTTCTTTTCCCATTTGCTTGTAGCAGATGATCCTGGGTTACCATGGTGATTACCATCCCTTAATGATATACCGCAGCAGCATGGAGAATGTAATTTTCTTGAAGCTCAGTGGGAAGCTGAGGGGAGCAGTAGTGGGCATAAAAGCTCTCTCTGCCTGTCTGTCCCCAGGTACTCCCGAGTTCCTACAAAGGACTAGAGCAGATTGCTGATCAATCTTTCCAGATGAGTTAACACAAGTGCTTCAGTCAGTATTCAAATGCCTCCCCTGGGTGTCAGGGCACATGTGGGAACTCTGGGAGAGGTTATTTTCAACCTCCAAAAAGTATTCTGTATCAAACCTCATGGGACTTAATTAAAATAATCAGTTTTCACAGCCAAAATTTTCAAATCAAACCTCCCAAACAAAATGAGTATCCTATGTGCAGAGGCCAACTTCACACCTGGGATGGGAACATCTCTAACTTTTCTTTCTTTTCCTAGTAGAGATCTCCTGGCTTGTGTTTGACCCTTTCTATTAAATCAGGGCAGCTGAAGGTCAGCCAGAACTAAGGTTCTATCTAGACCTTCCAGGCCTCATGTCTAGGATGCCAAAGGTTCTGTGGTCAGGAACAGGGATGAAGAAGTGTGCTTTCTCTAGTGCACAAAACCCTCCAATATCCAGGGGTTCACTCTGGAGAGGCCACTTTGGACCAGGTTGGACCTGACTATCCTGTCTCTAATTTCTAAGATCTCTCTTCAAAAGTTGAGATGTAATTGACATAAGTGTGTAAATTTAAAGTGTATCAGATGTTCCACTGACCATTTAAACATCATAGTTAAATAGAATGCTGGATAAGTGAAAGACTGAATTAGAAACCTATTATTATCCTTATTATTCATTATATAGTGGTAAAAACATTCATAAGATTTTCTATTTTATTATACTTATTAATGATGGCATGGGTAGGGGTAGGGGAGGAGAGAGGGAGAACCAAGGCATCACTGTCATATGCCATATCTGGAATCAAACTCAGGACCTCATACTTGAACATGCAATATTTTATCAACTGGACCACCTTCTGAGCCACATCACTAAGCAGATTATAGGGGTTATTGTTACTATTTGTAATATTATTTTTTGCCATTTTTATATTTTATATATTAATATTTTAATTATATTATATTCATATGTTTATAAATTATAAATATATTAGATTACAAATTATATTATATATATTTACAAATTATAAATATATAAATATATATTTTTAATATTTTATTTATTTCCTTTTGTTGCCCTTGTTGATATTTTATATATTTTATATTTTTATATTTACATTATTACTATTTCTGGGCACAGTGTTGCACAGCAGATCTCTAGCATTTCATCGTTTTGCACAGGGGGGAGCTTTATACCATTGATGAATAATTCTTCTCTGAGAAAAGAGATAATAGATTATATAGTCACCTCTGAGGACTTTTTCTCTTTCCTGACCTTGCCCTGCAAATTCCTATGCAGATAATATTAAAATTATTAACTGTGGCAGATAAGTCAAACTTACTGCAATGAAAAGATTTGGTAAGCCTGTGGAATCCAGTGATATGTATCTATAGAGGTGTCCACTGTAAAACTATTTTAGCTTTTCTACACATATGCAGTTTTCATAATATTAGAAACTAAATGACTTGAAATAGAGTTAATAGTTCAGAGAGCAAGAGACTTCATGTAGAAATCTGGATTTTTTTCAGTTTCTCTAGAAAAATCAGGAGCTCTGTTAAAACCAGACCTCATATTTTTTTTTAAAAATTTTATTTATTTACAAAATGGTAACACTGACAAGACCATAGGATAAGAGGGGTACAATTCCCACCACCAAAGCTCTGTATACCATCCCCTCCCCTGATAGCTTTCCTATTCTTTATCCCTCTGGGAGTATAGACCAGGGTCATTATGAGGTGCAGAAGGTGGAAGGTCTGGCTTCTGTAATTGCTTCCTCGCTGAACATGGGCATTGATAGGTCGATCCATACTCCCAGCCTGTCTCTCTCTTTCCCTAGTGGGGTGGGGTTCTGGGGAAGCAGGGATCCAGCACACATTGGTGGGGTCATCTGCACAGGGAAGTCTGGTTGGCATCACAGTAGCATCTGGAAACTGGTGGCTGAAAGAAGAGTTAACATATAAAATGAAACAAATTGTTGATTAATAATTAACCTAAAGGCTAGAATATTGCAGATGAAGATTCGAGGGTCTCAGTTTTGTAGATAGTAAGCCTATTTTAGTTATATCCCAAAGGGCCTATGGCTACACTAGTTTTGCTGTTGTTTTTCTTTTTCTGAGCCTGACATCTGATATGAAGGTGGATCCAAGTTATTGTCTGGGGAAGATAATGTCATGGCTGGAAAAAGGACCAGAAAGCTGGTTCAGGGAAGAGAGTAGCTCCCAAATATGTAAGCATTGTTGACTGTAAACCCCATCAGTTTGATCTGATCTGGGGCCCATATTCAGCTGAGGAGTCTATGTGACCTCTGCATCCCTGTAGATCTGAGCTCACATTCTGTGGTCATGAGTAGGGATGTTCCAAGCTGCCTCAATTTCACATTGTTACTTAAAAACACTTGCCTGATTGGTGAGTGGCTTTCCTCCCTTAAGAGTTTATTTTAATTTTTTCCATTTAAAATATATTGAGCTTCACACAGAGGGAAAGTAAGAAGGACTGCTGGCCAAGGAAGGAGTCAGAACTGGTCCTCACTCTGGTCCTTGCACTTTGTGCCATGGGCGATTAGCCCACTCGTTACCACCCGACTCCCATCCACTCTATCTTCTGTCTCAATGGTCAATATACTGTGAACTCAAAAAATCACTCAGTGTAGCTTTATTGGAAATAATGGTGACAATAAATTTAGGTCCTTTCATCCTCCTTTTAAAAATATTTTATATATTTTTCTTTTTTCTTTAAATTATTTGTTGAATTATCATTGCTAGAGACCTAGAGAAATTGAGAGGGGAGGGGAGGTAGTCAGTGAGACAGACCTGCATCCCTGTTTGATGACTTATTTCCCCTGCAGGTGGAGACCAGGAGCTTGAACCCGGGTCCTTGTGCTCTGTAATGTGTGTGCATAATGATGTGTGCCACCACCTGGTCACTTCACCACTACCTGGCCCCTGTCCTTCTCACCTGTTCTTTGTCTCTTTGTATCAAGCTTGGAAAAACAGTTCTGACTCCTTCCTTGGCCAACAGTCCTTACAAAGCCTGATCCTACTTTATCATCTGGCCTCAAGCTGCCCTGCTCCCCCTGCCATCAGCATCCATGCTCCAGATACACTACTCCTTTCTATGTCTATGCCTCCCACAAATTGTCTCAGTTAGGCTACTATAAATCTCTTCACCCAGGTATCTTGGTTCATCTTGCTAATTCTCTTCACTAAGGCTTCAGATCATACCCCAGCTCCTCAGAGGCCTTTCTTGGCCACTGTACCATCCCCATTTTGTCCACTTTCTATGACATTTTCCTCTCACTTTTTCTTTGTACCGCCACTAAAGTTTTTGTCCACTGTGTACTTCTTTTACTCCACTGCAAACTCCCTAAAATCGAGGAGCTTGTCTCTGGCATGGATGGCAACCCTCTTTTCCTGGAACAAGTAATTTCTTTCATAATATTAATTTATTTGATAGAACAGGGAGAAATTGAGAGAGAATGGGGAGGTAGAGAAGGAGAGAGATAGAGAGATATCTAAAGCATGCTTCACCACTAGTAAAGCTTCTCTCCTGCAGGTGGGTACTGGGGAGCTTGAACCCAGGTCCTTGTGCATGATTATGTGTGTACTCAACCTGGTGCACTACCACCCAGCTCTTGGAAGGTTCACAACCAGAAAGAAGAGAGAAATTGAAAAGCTGCAAGGCTGTAAACCTTTGGGGTGAGGGGGTGGTGGTTCTGATAAAAATATTTTCCTAATTTGGTGCTATCTTTATAGAAAGTCTTTGAGTGGTTTTATATCTATGTACCAATATTAAAATTAAATAGTGGTAAAGATTGAGATTTGATTGTTTATTTCCTTTTTTATCTTTCAGCACCAGCAGATGCTTTTATTTTTATTTACTTATATATTTTTATTACTTAATTTTTAATAGTCACAGAGGAGAAATTGTTGAAGGCAATTTTCTTTTTCTCTTCTATCAATTGTTTATTTCCATAGTGGCTATTTTACAAAACGAGGAATGACACAGAAGGCAAGGTTGCCCTCTAGTGTTCAGATTTGTAAATTGAAACCAGTAATTACATGTATGAATCCACATAAAACCAAACCTGGGCAGGAAAGATAGCATAATGCTGATTCAAAGAGTCTCTCATGCCTGAAGTTCTGAAGTCTCTGGTTCAACCCTGTTCCACCATAATCCAGAGTCATGCAGTGATCTGGTAAACAAAAGAAAATAAAACAAAACAAACAAAAACCCAAACCTACCAAAACCCACGATAACACAGACTAGAATTAACCAAGGAAGCAAACTTCCCCAGGAATAAAGTGACTCAAGATTTCAAATGGAAATTTTGTGTTCTCATGAACTTCTGACAGAAGTGTAATACTATCCTTTGTTGGCTATTATGTAAATTGGAAGCAACTGACAGAGCTGTCTAGTTTAGTTTAACAAAGTGACATATACTAGGGCCTCACAGTGGTAGAACATATATGTTGCAATGCATAAGGACCTGGGTTCAAGCCCCTGGTCCCCATCTGCAGGGGGAAAACTTCACAAGTGGTGGAATAGTGCTGCAGGTGTCTCTCTTGTTTTCTCCCTGTCTATCTCCCCTTCCCTCTCAGGTTCTCTGTCTCTATGCAAAAAATAAATTAAATTAAATATTAAAATATAATAGAAAGTGACATCTTCAGAGTGTGTTGCCTTACATTCCACCTATCTTCCCCATCAAGATGTACTACTTATAAAGTAAAGGAAATAAGAAAAAAAAAATCCTCACCAGCTCTCTACACTAAATATAAGGAAAGATTGATCTTTAAAGTTCAGGAGCACAAGAAGCATTAAGATCTCCAAATGATGTGACCAGGCATAGAGGTTAGCTGCATGGAAAAATTTTGGTAGCCTTGGGCTGAGTGCTTTCCATATCCAAGCCTTACTAAAGACTGGCAAGACAAAGGGAAGCCAGGAAAAGTGGCTGGATGAGGATGTCAGGCACTTAGTGGAACTCATTTAATAAAGAACCAGGTTACAAGTTTCTAAGATATCACCCCAGGAAACGGGGTTATTAGAAATGATGAGTAATGGGTGGTGAGATGATCTTGTGCATGGAAATAACCATGGCAACCAACCTACCCATTTGCTTTTTATTTTACTTTCCTTGAGACTGAAAATAGATCAAGCGTAGAGTGTCATAAAACAAGCCTGGCAATGGTTTGTGTCTCTTGCTACAGGTTTTTCTAGCTTCTTCGTAAATGTGAACATGAGAATTAACGCTGTCTTTATTTTGGAGATATATATATATACATATATGTATGTATATATTTGTTTTGGCCATATAATTTGTGCTGTCTATACAATTTTTTTAACTTTACAATATATTTTCTAAGCACAAATCAGAAATAATTATGGAATCCTAACCAGAATTAGAATGATTTTTAGAAATAACTGACTCAAATGCAGGGATCTTTTAATCCTAAGTGACCTAGACTGTATTGAACATTATCCAGGAACTATTTAACTATTCCATAATTAAACTAGTGATGATTTTTTTTCCTCTTTTTAAGTCTACTTATTGGAGTCAGATGGTATCTTAGCAAGTTAAGAGCATGTGGCGCAAAGCACAAGGAACAGCGTAAGGATCCACGTTTGAGCCTCCGGCTCCCCACTTGCAGGGAAGTCCCTTCACAGACGGTGAAGCAGGTCTGCAGATGTCTATCTTTTTCTCCCCCTCTCTGTCTTCCCCTCCTCTCCATTTCTCTCTGTCTTATCTAACAACTATGACATCAATAACAACAATAACTACAACAACAATAAAAAGACAAGGGCAACAAAAGGGAAAATAAATAAAATTTAAAAATTAAAATTAAAAAAATTTAAAAATCTACTTATACAGCCAATATTTATTTATCACCTGTGTGGCAGTACTGTACTAAGCATTTTGTGCACAATGGTGATAAGAAAAAACTCAGTTCCCACACATACAAAAGTTACAGTTTGCTTCTGAACTCTTCTGTAGAAATATACAACTGGAAGAAATACAAAACAAGACCACCGTCTTTTTCTAATATATGAATTCTTTAAAGTTGATAAAGGGCCTATCTCTTCCCTTTGCAGGGGACACAGATTATGGACAAGTGAAGATTTCTTGGCTGCAAGCAAGCAAGCAAGCAAGCAAGCAAGCAAGCAAGCAAAACAATATTAGCCTTAGCACACACACACACACACACACACACACACAAAATGAAAGAAAAGAAAAGTTGAAGGGAGAGTGGAAGAATAAGGTCTGGAGAGGACTGAACTATGGGGACCTAACTAGCAGAAACTAAGAAATAGTCTTTTTTTTATTATCTTTATTTATTGGATAGAGACAGCCAGAAATCGAGAGTGTAGCGGGAGATAGAGACAGAGAGACTCCTGTAGCCTTGCTTCACCACTCATGCAGCTTTCCTCCTGTAGGTGGGGTCCTTGTGCACGGTAATGTGTGCTCAACCAGGTGTGCCACACCCAGCCCCCAAACAGCCTTTTTTCTTTTCAGTAAATTAATAATTATTAACAAGATTGTGGGATAAGAGAGGTACAATTCCATACAAATCCCACCACCAGAATTCCATAGTTCATCCTCTCCATTGGAAGGTTCTGTATTTTTTATGCCTAGATGATGTCACTAGCTTTTATTTTATTTTACTTCCCTTTATTAGTGATTTAATATTGATTTACAAAATTTTGAGATAACAGGGGTATAACTGCATACCATTGCTACAGCCAAAGTTCTGTGTCCCCATTCCCTCCATTGGAAACTGCAGTAGTTCTCCAAAGTTCACAGATATGGGTTGATTATTAATTCTGTAACTATAACTATATGTATATATGCCTCCCCCCCCTTTTTTTTTTCTATGATCACAGCTGGGTACATTCTAGGCTGCACTTATTTCAGGACCAGTCTTCCTTGAGTGGCAGAGTACGATGACCCAGCCTCCCTTTGGAGAGTGGGGCAGTCCTTACCATTACTGCTTTATATGAGTGCAAGGTCTTGGAGAGGCCCACAAGAGGGTTTATGATGACATTCCCAACAGATGTGACCAGTGATGGTGGACAGAGGGATTTATTAGCGATTAGGTCTATATTACTAGTGGGCATCCAAGGATTCACTGAATATGGCCCCAGACTAAGGGAAACTGAGAAGGGAGTGGGAGATAGAGAAGGAAATAAAGAGACACATGCAGGCTTGCTTCACCACTCTTGAAAGTTTCTCCCTGTAGGTGGGAGGCCAGGGACTTGAACCTGGGTTGGTCCTTGTTCACGCTAATGAGTGTGCTTAACTACATGCACCATTATTAGCTTTTAAGCAATAATTGTTTGCAATCTTTTGTCCTGATCAGAGTTCAATTTTCTTTTTTTTTTCTACCCAGGTTATCACTGGGGATCAGTGTCTGCATGGAGCCTGTTTTTTTTGTTGTTGTTTTTTTTTCAATTTTTCATTAGAGGTTTCTGGGACTAAGGGTTGAACCTGAAACTCAGCTGCCTTGGGCTTGAGAGCCCTTGTGCAGAGCCACTACACTAAGTTAGTATTCTGTCTGCAAAGTGTCTGTAGATGAATCCACCACTCTAGGCAGCCTTTCTCCATCCCCTTTTTCTTTTTTTTTTTTCTTTTTGATAGAAACAGAGAAATTAAGAGGGAAAGGGGAGAGAGGAAGAGAGAGATACTTGCAGCACTGTTTCATTGTTTATGAGGCTTCTACCTGCAGGGTACTAGGGCTTGAACAAGGGTCTTTTGCGCTTTGTAATGTGTGCTCTTTACCAGATATGCCACCACCCATCCCCCTTAAGTCTGAATTTTTAGGAGGGAACATCTGATTGTCCTTTCTGGTGTCCTATTCTAATGCTATGGAGAGTAGCAACAGATCTTAGTCTTTATGTAGAATGTATTTGATGAAACAAAGGGTACTTCTGCAAAGAAAGATAAAGAAATCTTTGCTAAAGTGAAAAAGAATGGATGCCCTTGCAAAGCCAGCAAATGATCACATAATCACCATTCTGGGGAAATGGATACAAAAGGAAACCTAGACATCTTTGAAAAGTAACAGGTGACTGAAAGTGGCCTGACCTTGACTGATTGTCCTCATCTCTAACAGCAATTCCTAGGTCCACCTGCCTTTCTCTTCTGATCATCAAGATGACCTTGATGACTTCATCATCCTGTATCTTTCTTCATCCTGGATTCCTTCCCCTGGGAGTTATAGGAGGAACACAGGAGGAGTATTTGTGCACTTGCTAGTGAGATGATGATGTGAGAGTTTTTCTTTTGAAACCTGGTCATTTGAAATCATCCTAGGCACCAACACTGATTCAAACTTTGTCCATACTTCCAAAGAAGCATATTTACATGCTAAATTGTGGTTCCCATCTACTCCATTTTTCCAACAAGCATATCAGAAAGGACTCTGTGAACATAAATAAGATTAGTTTATTTTACAAACTCTTTGAGGAATCAGGCAGTTTTGTTCATGTACTTTGCTTTAGATCAATGCCAAGACCATCTATATAACCATTTTTAAAACTTAACATTTTCCCTTTTATTTGGTAGGACAGAGAAAAATTGAGAAGTGGGAGGGAGGGTAAAGAGAGGGAGAGAAGAATAGATACCCACAACACTGTTTCATAACTTGTGGAGTTTCCTTTCTTCAGGTGGGGACTGGGAGCTTGAACCCAGGTCCTTGAATGTGGTTAACTTACACTGAGCCCATCACTCTCAGCCCTCTTCTAGCAAGGAGTAAGCACACCTGGGAGCTTTGTCTTTTTTAATGTTTTATGTATTTATTTGGTAGAGACAAAGATTAATCAAGAGGGAAGGGGGAGATAGAGAGGAAGAGAGACAAAAGTGAAACACTGCCTCCCACCCCACAAATGAGGTCTGGGGACCTGAACTCAAGTCATGAGTATAGTAACATGTGTGCTTAACTTGATGTCATTCCTCCTGGTCCTCTGGCAGATTTATTAAGACACTGTGTCTGCTTCTATTCCAAATCACTGAAGGAGTCTTCAGACATGACCTGAAATACTATAGTCATCCCCTAAAATGTGGGGAGACACTGTCATAATGCTAAATCATGTAAAAGAAATTATTCTTATCTATATAGAATAAATATACAGGTGGCCAAGTCATGGTGCATCTGGTTTAGCATACATGTTATAATGCTCAAGGACCTAGCTTCAAGCCCCCTGAGCCCTTCCTGCCAGAGAAAAGCTTTATGAGTGGTGAAGCAGTGCTGGCGGTATTTCTCTTTGTCTCTCTCTCTCTCTCTGTATTTCCACCTCCCTTTCAACTTCTCTCTGTCTCTACCCGATATATAAATAAAATACAAATCAAAATGTAGGAAAGATATACAGGGGTCAAGGAGGTGATTCATTGGATAGATCACATGCCTTCCATGTGTGAAGCCCTAGGTTTGATCCCTGACACTCCAGGAAAGCACCCAGAACAGACAAATAGAGGGGCCAGGTGATGGTGCACATGGTTAAGCACACACTTACAGTGTGCAGGGACACTGGTTCAAGCCCCTGGTCCCCACCTGCAGGGTGGAAGCTTCATGAGTGGTGGAGTAAGGCTGCATGTGTCTCTGTCTCTCTCCCTTTCTCTTTCCCCCTCTCCTCTCAATTTCTCTCTGTCTATCCAATAAATAAATATTTAAAAAAAAAAAAAGAAAAATGGAACTTCATGAATAGTGGAGAAGTACTCTGATGTCCTCCTCTTAAAAGTATTTTTTTTAAAAAAAAAAAAAGGCCAGGGGGCCAGGCAGTAGTGCGGTGGGGTAAGCGCACATGGTGCAAGGACTGGCATAAGGATCCCAGTTCCCCACCAGCAGGTGGATCACTTCATGGGCAGTGAAGCAGGTCTGCAGGTGTCTATCTTTCTCTCCCCTTCTTTGTCTTCCCCTCCTTTCTTGTTTCCCTCTGTCCTAGCCAACAACAACAGCAATGGCAACATAACAATGACAACAACAACGAAGGCAACAACAAGGGCAACAAAATGGGAAAAATGGCCTCCAGGAGCAATGGATTCGTAGAGCAGGCAATGAGCCCAGAAATAACCCCTTGAGGCAAATAAAATAAAATAAAGACCAAGGGGGCTTAACAGTAGAGTATAAGCAGGAAGCTCCCCAACACCATATAAAAATAAATGGATAGGGGCCAGGCAATGGTGCACCTGGCTGAGCAAGTTAGCCATATTCAAGGACCTGGGTTCAAGCTCCCAGTCCCCACCTGAAAAGAGGAAACTCCGCAAGTCATGAAGTGTTGGGAAATTGTGCAGATGTGGGCCAACATTGTCAGGGCCACAAACCACTATATTTCCATGCAGGTAGTATTTACAGATATCCACCATGTTATCCCTTCAGGGTATTGCTAATTCAGTTTAAACCATTGCAACAGTTGCTAAGGATGATTCCACCTTCCAAACATGCCTTTTGCCTCTCTCCACCCCCTTTCCTAGCCAATCCCATCCCGACTTGCCACTTCCAGAATCCTCCCATAAAAGCCTCTCCTATTTCCACTTTTGCTCTCTTTGCTCTTTTCACTTCCGTGACCCAACCTGGAGAAGGGCTGTTGGGCATAGTGGGAGGCGGCCGTTTTGCTAGCTCCATGTGGCCCAAATCACTGTGCCCACACCCAATTCCAGGGCACCCTGTGAATAAAGATTTGCTTTCCAGCTCCACCACAAGTTCCTGGTCTCTTCTCTCTCCCCAACTCCCTCTTTAACATTTAATGCCATATATTTGATATGAATAAAACCAAAGTTTGACTTATTCAATTTTTGCTAAAACTGTGCTCAGTGAAAGTAACTTCTGTACATAATTATTAAAAATAATATCAAACTTTCATTGTCCCAAACAGTTATGGGGCTTTAGAAAGGAGCAGACAAGTAAGATTCTGGATAAACAGAAATATTAAGAGCTAATGATTTTTAGCTTGTGTGTGTGCAAATCAATTAGTAATTTTCACTTAAATAAGAGTAATAACCGCACATGCGGTTGAGTATACAAGTTACCATATATAAGAACTGGGATTTGAACACCAGCTCCCTACCTACAACCCTACAATGGGGATGTTTCATGAGTGGTAAAGCAAATCTGCAGGTGTCTAACTTTCCCCCTTCCTCTATATCTCCCCTTCCACTTTCAATTTCTTTCTGTCCTATCAAATAAAATAGAAAGAAGAAAAAAACAAAAAAGGAAAAAATGGCCACCGGGAGCTGCGGATTCATAATGCTGACACCAGCAATAACCTTGGTGACAATAAAAAAGGAAGAGTAATAATGTATATGATTTATGTGTGTTACAAATTTTGAATGGTGCCCAATTTGCACTTAGACCTTTCAAGACACCATTTTTATTTTTGTACTTGCCAGGGCTTCACTGCTTCAGGCTACCTTTTCCAGATAGAGATAGATAGATAGATAGATAGATAGATAGATAGATAGATAGATAGATAGACAGACAGGCAGACAGGCAGACAGGCAGAATGAGGGGTTAGGGAAAGAGTATAGAGATTCTGCAAAAGACTTATGTCTGATGTTCTAAAGTCTTATGTTCAATCCTTAGCACCATCATAATAAGCCAGAGCTGAATAGTGCTCTGGCTGGATATGGGAGGTGGGGTTTAAGGGAGTAGGGTAGACACCACAGCACTGAAGCTTCCTTTAGTGCAATGTGGGCTGAACTTGAACACAGGTCATGCACCTGACAAAATAGGTGCCTACCCAGGTGCTATCTTGACAATTGGCCTTTCATTGTTTTATATGAGTTTTAATTTTTATTTGAAGTCAATCATTTGGCATTTAATCATAGAAATCATAAATAACTTTATAGTAATAGTCCAAATAACTTTTCTTATTATTCTTTTGATTCTTTGAATCACTGTGCTATAAAATCAGTCAGGATTAGCAGAAAGTCAGAAGCCAGTTGCAAGTGTGTTCTTGAGGGTTGGAAAAATAGCTTGCCTGGGTAGTTTACCTGCTTTCCTATACATCCTACCCACCCCCCCTTTTTTGCCTCCAGGGTTATCTTTGGGGTTTAGTACCAGTACTACGAATCCACTGCTCCTAGGGGCCATTTCCCACCCCACCCTCATTTTATTCAATAGGACTGAGAAATTGATAGAGGAGGGGAAGATAGAGAAGGAGAGAGAGAAAGACACACCCCCCACACAGACCTGTTTTACCTTTTGTGTAGGGTTCCCCCCCCCCCGGGTGGGGAGTGGGGGCTTGAACCCGGATCCTTGCACGGGTATGCTTAACCACTCATCCTCCTCTCTCGCATCTTTTCAAGTCACTTCATTGGGGGAAACAATAACTTATAAGACAGTTATCAGGTAAGCACAGTTTCTTATCTCCTCATGGTAGATGTCTACAGTCATCATACCCACTTCAAACTGAAGTCTTCCTCTACCATCATGTACTAGGTGCCTACTATCCTCCCAAACATCTCCCATCTCCCCTTTAGAGCTATAGCATATGAGCTCTGCTGCAATAGAGTGCAGGTAGACTTGAGTTTGGCTCCAGACACACTGGAGAAGCTTTGGAGCTATGGTAAGAGCACTCATAAGTTCCTGGGTTCTAAGCCTCAGCACCTCTTGGTAGCACCATGACACTGGGCAGAGGGAGCTCCACAGATATTGGAGTGCTACAGTGGAATCTTTTCACATTCTTCTGTCCCTATCTCTCTCTCAAAAAATAAAAAAAGAATGAAATGCATCAGCCCAGGAATGGTGATGTCATGCACTAGGAAGAACTGAAAGCCAGTAGACAGGGCTCACACTCCATGAGCATGCAACACACACAGCTGCAAGGGACTTTGCTCAGATGGAACCCAGGCTTGAAGTTTCATGGTCCGTGACCACCATCTTAAAATGCTTAATTTTCCTTTTGAATTTGTGTTTTGAAAGTGAAGTCAAATGGAATGATGGAGCATGAACCAGGAGCTTGCCATCTTCGCTCATAAACAATTTCATTTTCATTTGTCCTCCAGGAACAAGATCTCAGTTGCCTGCAACTCCCAGCCCACCTTCAGAAACCACTGGTGTGGACACCCCTGACTAAAGCCTGATGGAAGGCAAGAGGGCAGGGTCCAGGCATGCTCTTACCTCACATGTGCCATGTGCCAAGCTGTGGATAAGCTATCCCTCACCCTTCAACTGCCCTGATATACTAGGAAGTGCAACAAGAAATAGCAAAGCAAAACAAAAGGAACACTGTAACAAGTCGAGAGAAAGGTGGGGGGGGGGGGCACAAAAGAAGAAAAAAGCTTTTTCTTCTACTTTGTAAACAAGAGGCCCCACATCTGCATTGTACACTGGGCTCATAAAGTTATGTGACCAACACCAGTGACAAGAACAGATGATGACTAACCAAAGAGTAAGCTAGTCTGATAACCACACACACAGTCCATGGGGTAAACATGGCTGCCAGAGCTGGGCAACAGAGTCAGAAGTTTGAAGCAGGGGAGAGAAGAGAAACAGGAGGAGGTTGAAATCAAGATATAAACATGGCTAAGGACTTAAGAAATCATAATGAAAATGAATTACATGAAAATTCTAGTGACAACACGAATATAATTTATAAAAAGAACAGCTACAATTTTTGAAGTAATATTTTTGTCTTCATTTCCAGCTAGTATAATTTAATTTTTTTTAAATTTTTACTAGTGATTTAATAATGATTTACAAGATTTTAAGATAACAGGTACAATTACACACAGTTCCCACCAGCAGAGTGTCCAACCCCTTCCATTGGAAAATTCCCTATTATTTATCCCTCTCTGGGAATATGGATCAAAATTCTTTACAGGGTGCAAAAAGTGGAAGATCTGGCCTCTGTAATTGTTTCTTCACTGGGCATGGACATTGGCAGGTTGATTTATACCCCAGCCTGGAACAATTATATTTTATAGCATTCTTTCTCTGTGTGTTTTAGTCTAGGGGGTGTAGAGAAAAATTCTTCCAGAGTTCCTCCTCCTCCTCCCCCTCCTCCTCCTATTCTTCTTCTTCTCCTTCTTCTTCTTCTTCTTCTTCTTCTTCTTCTTCTTCTTCTTCTTCTTCTTCTTCTTCTTCTTCTTCTTCTTCTTCTTCTTCTTCTTTTCTCTCTCTCTCTCTCTCTCTCTCTCTCTCACTTTATTGGCTCATGGTGGGTGTCTGTACATCACACCCAGTACCAGCTGAAGTCTTCCTCCACCATCATGCACTGGGTGCCCACTGTCCTCCCAAACCTTTCCCATCTCCCCCTTTAGAGTTCTTGACTCTGCTGCAACAGAATATAGCTAGCCCAAATTTAATCCTGTAGTTTCCTTTTCTGTATTTTGTATGCTTTGTATGAGTAAAGTCATCAAGTATTTGTCCTTTTTCTTTCTGGCTTACTTCAGTTAGTGTAGTTTCATAAAATTACATCCAAATTGTAGCAAAAGAGAAAATGTTGTCATCTCTTAGAACTGAGTAGCATTATATATATTTTTTTCCTTAACTATTCACTTGTTATTGGACATTTGAACCTAGCACAAGATGAATTAGAGTTTCTCTATTAAATTTGGCATCTTTAGTTACATGTATGGGGGACACTGATATGGACTATTACTCCAGACAATGATGACTAGAAATGAGAAAGACAATTCTCTCATTTGTGATGCAGAACTTGCAGCAGTATTTTGCTCAGCACCTCTGAAACTGGAAGTTTGGAAGGAGGTGCAAACAATACACAGCACCTCTGTTTAACAAAATGGAATATAATCAAACACATCTTGCACACATAATTTATCCTTCTGAAACCTTTATATCTTCAGAGTTGCTACTGCTAACTGTAGGTTAGTGATTGTAGCTGTATTTTTTTTTTAATTTAAAAAAGGATTAATTAACAAAACCATAGGGTAGGAGGGGTAAAACTCCACACAATTCCCACCGCCCAATCTCCATATCCCTCCCCCTTCCCCGATAGCTTTCCCATTCTCTATCCCTCTGGGAGCATGGACCCAGGGTCATTGAGGGTTGCAGAAGGTAGAAGGTCTGGCTTCTGTAATTGCTTCCTCGCTGAACATGGGCGTTGACTGGTCGGTCCATACTCCCAGTCTGCCTCTCTCTTTCCCTAGTAGGATGGGTCTCTGGGGAAGCTGAGCTCCAGGACACATTGGTGGTGTCTTCAATCCAGGGAAGTCTGGCCGGCATCCTGATGACACCTGGAACCTAGTGACTGAAAAGAGAGTTAACATACAAAGCCAAAGAAATTGTTGAGCAATCATGGACCCAAAGCTTGGAAAAGTGGAGAGGAAGTATTAGGGAGGTACTCACTGCAAACTCTAGTATACTTCTGCTTTCTTACTTTGGTGCCATACTCCAAACTCAGTCAATTTCTGCTTTGCGTTTCTACTTCTTTTTTTTTTTTTTACATGCATAACATTCCCCAGATTCCCATTTAGCAATACAACCCCCACTATTTCATTCATCATTTTTCATGGACCTGTATTCTCCCCACCCACCCACCCACCCCAGAGTCTTTTACTTTGGTGTAATACTCCAATTCCATTTCAGGTTCGACTTGTGTTTTCTTTTCTAATCGTGTTTTTCAACTTCGGCCTGAGAGTGAGATCATCCCATATTCATCCTTCTGTTTCTGACTTATTTCACTCAACATGATTTTTTCAAGGTCCATCCAAGATCGGCTGAAAACGGTGAAGTCACCATTTTTTACAGCTGAGTAGTATTCCATTGTGTATATAGACCACAACTTGCTCAGCCACTCATCTGTTGTTGGACACCTGGGTTGCTTCCAGGTTTTGGCTATTACAAATTGTGCTGCCAAGAACATATGTGTACACAGATTTTTTTGGATGGATGTGTTGGGTTCCTTAGGATATATCCCAAGGAGGGGAATTGCAGGGTCATAGGGTAAGTCCATTTCTAGCCTTCTGAGAATTCTCCAGACTGTTCTCCACAGAGGTTGGACCAATTGACATTCCCACCAGCAGTGCAGGAGGGTTCCTTTGACCCCACATCCTCTCCAGCATTTGCTGCTGTTACCTTTTCTGATGTGTGACATTCTCACAGGAGTGAAGTGATATCTCATTGTTGTCTTGATTTGCATTTCTCTGACAATCAGAGACTTGGAGCATTTTTTCATGTGTTTCTCGGCCTTTTGGATCTCTTCTGTGGTGAATATTCTGTCCAAGTCCTCCCCCCATTTTTGGATGGGGTTATTTGTTGTCTTGTTGTTGAGTCTGGTAAGCTCTTTATATATGTTGGTTATTAAACTCTTATCTGATGTATGGCATGTAAAGATCTTCTCCCATTCTGTGAGGGGTCTCTTGATTTGGGTAGTGGTTTCTTTTGCTGTGAAGAAGCTTTTTAATTTGATGTAGTCCCATAGGTTTATACTTGCCTTAGTCTTCCTTGTAATTGGATTCGTTTCATTGAAAATGTCTTCAAAATTTATGCGGAAAAAAGTTCTGCCAATATTTTCCTCTAAGTATCTGATAGTTTCTGGTCTAACATCCAAGTCCTTGATCCACTTGGAATTTACTTTTGTATTTGGTGAAATACAGTGATTCAGCTTCATTCTTCTGCATGTTTCAACCCATTGTTTCCAACACCATTTGTTGAAGAGACTCTGCTTTCCCCATGTAATAGTCTGGGCCCCTTTGTCAAAGATTAGATGTCCATAGGTGTGGGGCCTCATTTCTGGGCTCTCAATTCTATTCCACTGGTCAGTGTGTCTGTTCATGTTCCAGTACCAAGCAGTTTTGATGACAATAGCCCTATAATATAGTTTGAGATCTGGCAGTGTGATGCCTCCGGTTCTGTTCTTTTTTCTCAAGATTGTTTTGGCAATTCTAGGTCTTTTCTGGTTCCAGATAAACATTTGTAGCATTTGTTCTATTCTCCTAAAAAATGTGCTTGGGATCTTGATGGGGATAGCATTAAATTTGTAGATGGCTCTGGGTAATATATTCATTTTGATGATGTTAATTCTTCCAACCCATGAGCATGGATTATCTTTCCACTTCTTTGTGTCTTTTTCAATTTCTTTGAGTAATGACTCATAATTTTCAGTATACAAGTCTTTCACTTCTTTGGTTAGGTTTACTCCTAGATATTTTATTGTTTTTGTTGCTATAGAAAAAGGAACTGATTTCTGGATTTCAATTTCTTCTAACTTAGTATTTGCATAGAGGAATACCACTGACTTTTGAATGTTAATTTTATAGCCTGACACATTACTGTATTGCCTGATGATTTCCAAAAGCTTCTTGCTAGATTCCTTAGGTTTTTCCATGTATACTATCATGTCATCTGCAAATAAGGAGAGTTTGACTTCTTCTCTTCCAATCTGTATTCCTTTAATTCCTTGCTCCTGCCTGATTGCTATGGCAAGAACTTCCAACACTATGTTGAATAGTAATGGTGATAGTGGGCAGCCCTGTCTAGTACCTGATCTGAGGGGAAATGCTTCCAGTTTTTCACCATTGAGTATGATGTTGGCTGTAGGTTTGCTATATATAGACTCCACTATCTTCAGGAATTTTCCATCTATTCCTATTTTTTGTAGTGTTTTGATCATAAAGGGATGTTGTATTTTGTCAAAGGCTTTCTCTGCATCTATTGATATGACCATGTGGTTTTTGGTCTTGCTTTTGTTGATGTGGTGGATCACATTGATTGATTTACATATATTAAACCAACCTTTCATGCCTGGGATAAACCCCACTTGGTCATGATGAACAATCTTTTTGATATACTGCTGTATCCGGTTGGCTAGAATTTTGTTCAATATTTTCGCATCTATGTTCATCAGAGATATTGGTCTGTAGTTTTCTTTTTTGGTTGTGTCCCTGTCTGCTTTTGGTATCAGGGTGATGTTGGCTTCATAGAAGCTGGCAGGGAGTATTCCAGTGTCTTCAATCTTCTGGAAGACTTTTAAAAGTAGAGGTATTAGTTCTTCTTTGAAAGTTTTGTAGAATTCATTTGTAAAACCATCTGGTCCAGGACTTTTATTTTTGGGAAGATTTTTGATAACTGTTTCAATTTCATTAGCTGTGATGGGCCTGTTCACGTTATCCACTTCCTCTTTACTTAGTTTTGGAAGTTGGTAGGTATCTAGGAAATCATTCATTTCTTCCAGGTTCTCTAACTTGGTGGCATATAGTTGTTCATAGAAGCCTCGCATGATATGTTGAATTTCTGCAGTGTCTGTTGTGATATCTCCTCTTTCATTTACTATCTGATTTATTTGGGTCTTCTCCCTTTTTTGTTTTGTGAGTCTGGCTAAAGGTTTGTCGATTTTGTTTACTCTTTCGAAGAACCAACATTTACTTTCATTGATCTTTTGTATGGTTTTCCTATTCTCAATGTTATTTATTTCTGCCCTAACTTTAGTAATTTCTGTCCTTCTGGTTGCTTTAGGGTTCCTTTGTTGTTGTTCTTCTAGGTCTTTAAGATGTGCAATCAGGCTGTTTATTTGTGCCTTTTCTTGTTTCCTAATGTGTGCTTGTATAGCTATGAACTTCCCTCTTAGGACTGCTTTAGCTGTGTCCCAAATATTTTGATAGCTTGTGTCTTCATTTTCATTGAACTCTCGAAACATTTTGATTTCTTCCTTGATTTCCTCTTTGACCCAGAAGTTGTTAAGAAGTGTACTGTTGAGCTTCCACATTTTGGCACTGTTACTAATCTTTTGTTGATTGTTAAGTGTTAGTTTAATTCCACTGTGGTCTGAGAAGATGCTTGGGATGATTTCAGTGCTCTTGAATAGGCTGATGCTGTCTTTGTGGCCTAACATATGGTCTATCCTTGAGAATGATCCATGTGGATTTGAGTAAAATGTGTATTCCAGTTTCTTGGGATGAATGACTCTGAAAATGCCCAATAGTTCTAGTTTATCTTTCTCTTCATTTAGCTCCCTTATGTCTTTACTGATTTTCTTCCTGGATGATCTGTCAAGTTGAGAGAGTGGGGTGTTGAAGTCCCCTACTATGATTGTGTTACTGTTAATATATTGCTGTAGCTCTTTCAGTAGAAGTTTGATGTATTTGGATGGCTTCTCATTGGGTGCATAGATATTAATAATTGTTAAGTCCTCTTGATTGACTGATCCTCTGAGCATTAAGTAGTGTCCATTCCTATCTTTTTTAATCTTATCTATTTTTAAGTCTATCATGTCAGATATGAGAATAGCTGTTCCTGCCCTTTTTTGTGGGCCATTGGCTTGAATGATAGTTTTCCATCCTTTCACTTTAAGTCTGTGTTTGTCTTGTTGCATTAGGTGAGTTTCCTGTAGACAACATATTGTTGGGTTGTGTTTTCTGATCCATCTTCCTACTCTGTGTCTTTTAATAGGTGAATTCAGGCCATTCACATTTATTGATATCAAAGATTGAAGATATTTTAACGCCATTCTTGTAGAGTTTTAGAGTGTTTTGATATATGTTCTATTTGTGGTGGTCTGGTTGTTTATAGGAAACCTTTCAGAACTTCTTTCAAGGCAGGCTTGGTGATGGTTGCTTCCTTCAACTGTTGCTTGTCTGAGAAGGTTTTGATGCTTCCATCTAGTCTGATTGACAATCTAGCAGGATATAGTATTCTTGGCTGAAAGCCTTTCTCATTGAGCACTCGATAGATATCTTGCCATTCTCTTCTGGCCTGTAGTGTTTGTATGGAGAAGTCTGCTGCTAATCTTATGGGTTTTCCTTTGTAGGTGACTCTTTGTTTTTCTCTTGCAGCCTTGAGAATCCTTTCTTTATCTTTATTCCTTTCCAATCTAAGTATGACATGTCTTGGTGTCTTTAGGTCTGGGTTAATTCTGTTTGGGACCCTCTGGGCTTCTTGAATCTTTATGTCTTTGGTGTTGTCTAGACTAGAGAAATTTTCAGCTATTATGGCCTGGAGAACGCTTTCTTCCTCCCCTTCTCTTTCTTCCTCTGGTAAGCCAATAATGCGTATATTGTTTCTTTTGAAGTCATCCCATAGGACTCTGTTGTTGTTTTCAGCATCTCTTAATCTCTTTTTGAGATCTCTTACTTCTTCTTTAGTTGTCTCTAATTCATCCTCAATCTTGCTAATTCTGTCTTCAGCCTCATTGATTCTATTCTCTCTGCCCTCTACTGCTTTCTGGAGTTCATCTATTTTGTTGCCCTGCTCTGATACTGTTTTAGCTTGTTCAGCTAGTTGCCTTCTTAGCTCAGCAATTTCAGCTTTCAGCTCTCTAATAACCATGAGATTATTAGAATTTTCTTCCATATTCTCATTTGTTGTTCCTGCAGTTCTGATTACAATTTTTTCAAATTCTTTACTCACTCCTGTTATTATTTCCTTAGCTAATGTTTGGATGTTGAACTCGTTGTTTTGTGCTTCGCCCTCTGGAGGACTTTTAGCTGGACTCTTGTCCTGGTTCGAGTCTCCATTATTTTTTCTTGTTGTTTTAACCATTTTATATAAGTTAACAGTTTTTTCAATCCCTAAGTTGGAGTTCAGTGGTGTAAAAGCCTTTTTTTTTTTCCCCTGTAGGCTATGGTAGCCTGAGGGCTTTTAAACTATGAATAGGCTTCTTGGCTTAATCAATGACTCTTGACCAAGAGATAAAGCAGGGTGTGGCAGAGATAATCCAGCGGTTATGCAAAGAGACTTTCACAGCCCTTCAGCTATGCCACCGAGGTATAGGTCTTCTCCTGAGTTTCCCAGTTACATCTCTGTGCCATGGTGTCCCTCCCTGTTGCTGCTCCAGATTCTGAGGGTAGTAGCAATGGAGACTCAGAGTTGTACTTGGTGAGTCTCTGGGGAGTCCTTTCTTCCCTTCAGCTGTCCCCTTGTTGGTGGAGCAGACTGGAGGTGGTGTCTCCACTGACAAACTGTCGAACTGTTAGCATTCACTTAATCTCTCCTTAGGCCCCTCTCTCCTCTCTGTCACCAGCCACGCGTGTTTGTACTCACGGGTGATTTACTGGGTTTCTGTGGTCATTCTAGTCCTGTCTTGTTTCGGTCCGGGTGGTCTCCTTTGGTATTCCTAGTTGATCCGGGAGAGGAGAGGAGAGGAGAGAAAGCGATCTGCTGCTCGTAGCTCCGCCTCTGGAAGTCCGATTGTAGCTGTATTTTGAAGCAGAATTTACTTACCAGAATAGCATAGAGGGTCGAGAGGAAGTTTAGAAGTAACAACATCTGGCTTGTCTGACCCATTAAATTTTTATTTATTTAATGAATATTTTATAGTACTTACTATCATGTCAAGCTCTGTTCTATATGCTTTATAAATACAATTTTGAGGGAGTCAGGTGGTAGCGCAACGGGTTAAGAGCACATGGTGTAAGGCGCAAGGATAGGCATAAGGATGCCAGTTCAAGCCCCTAGCTCCCCACCTGCAGGGGAGTCACTTCACAATCGGTGAAGCAGATCTGCAGGTGTCTTTCTCTCCCCTTCTCTGTCTTCCCCTCCTCTCTCCATTTCTCTCTGTTCTATTCAACAACAACAACATCAATAACAAGAATAATAGTAACTACAACAATAAAACAGCAAGGGCAACAAAAAGGAATAAATAAATAATTTTTTAAAAATTTAAAAAAAATAAATAAATACAATTTTGTATTTATAATGATCAAGGTTGAGTCATCCAGTAGGCACAGTGCCTAAGGTCCATGAATAAAGATGTTTTAATTTCCCTTAAAGTCAGCAGAATGACTGGGGAAATAGCTCAATATAGAGAACATTGAACTTAGATGTTCAAGATTTCCTAGTTCATCCCTAGCACTACATGCACTACAGTGGTATTCTGGCCTGTCTCTTTCTCTCTGCCTCATGTGAAACTCTTGTCTTACATGTAACAAATAAAAGTCAAGAGGGAAAAAATGAATACAATAATAGCAACTGACAAGGAATCTTATGTAGATCATATTTGTCTTAACAATACTGCAGTCTTAAAATATAATTTTTAGGGAGTCGGGCTGTAGTGCAGTGGGTTAAGCGCAGGTGGCGCAAAGCACAAGGACCGGCATAAGGATCCCGGTTCAAACCCCGGCTCCCCACCTGCAGGGGAGTCGCTTCACAGGCGGTGAAGCAGGTCTGCAGGTGTCTATCTTTCTCTCCTCCTCTCTGTCTTCCCCTCCTCTCTCCATTTCTCTCTGTCCTATCCAACAATGACGACAACAATAATAACTACAACAATAAAAAAACAAGGGCAACAAAAGGGAATAAATAAATTAAATATTTAAAAAATATATATAATTTTTAGTATTTTTTGAGGCAAATGTGTGTAGGATTTATGAAAACCAACATAAAGTTCTAGTGTCTACTTTACTCTATCATAACTTTGTAGATGAGAAACTTAAACATGCTTCAATGACTTGCTCTTGCTGCCCAGCTAGTATTGGGCAGAGCTGGGACTCCCACCTGCGTTCAGCTCCTGGTGTTCCACAGATCAGTGCCAGATTTCACCAGATTTATTTTTAGATAGCTGAAAAGTTAGCTCTCCCCAAAACCAAAAATATTTGTTTCAATAAACTTTGAATAAAGTCTTTGAAGTAGTTGCTATTTCTTCTTGCTTTGTTAATTATACTATCCTGGATATAGTCTCCTCTTTTCCAGGATGGCAGGATATTCTCACCTATAAATAACCTTCTTGAATATGTTCATTCAACTGGAATGCTTCTGAATTTCTTTTTTTTTTTTTTACAAGCATTAACTCATTGTAACCTCACAGCTCAATGAGGCAGATAGATTTATTTAATTTATTTTTTTACATTTTAATTAGTGATTTAAAATTGATTTACAAAATTATGAGATAACGGTAGTTCCCACTATTGGAGTTCTGTGTCCCCACTCCCTCCATTGGAAAGAGGCAGATAGATTTTATATGTGAGGAAACCCAAGTAAAGTGAGGCAATAAGTTCCATATTCAAATTCATCCAGCCACCTGGTAACAATTGAACCCAGAACTCCAGCACCTTATACTCTGCAATCAAGAGTGATGCTCTCAGGAGATTTATTCATACCATTGGCATTTTCATACAAAGACTGAGATAATATTTTAAGATTTGTGCCAACTTCTCATTTTATCTGTCTTATCTCTTGTTGTCAGGGACTTGGCTGATGATATTAACTGAGTTGTTTCCATGACTCACATTCATCACTGGATAAATCTATGGCATGCCTAATAAGGGCTGTGCTGCTGCTTCCAAACTACTTTGATGGAAGAACCTCAGAGTCTGTCTTCTCAGTGTTGTGTGTCAAGGGAACGGTGCCCCTGCAACTCACTTTGTGATATTGAATGCCTTTATTATCAAAGCAAGGCTTGCTTCTCACCACACAAGAAGTCAATAATGCATGCCACTGGCTTTTGAAACTAAAAAGATACTTTATTATAGCCTGGAGTCAAAGAGTAAAACATCAAACCTGTCTCCCTATTTCTGGGTCTGTCTATATTTTTGAAGATATATTTACTTACTTTTTGTCACCACCAATACTTCACTGGTCTCAGAAAGACAGAGGCAGAGACAGAGAGAGCAAAGCAAAGAAACAAGTGCACCAAAGCTTCCTCCAGGATGGTGGGAGCCAGGCTTGCACTTGGGTCATGGGCATGGCTAAGCAGGCACATTTTCAGGTGACCTTCCTCCTTCCCTCTCCTCCCCTTCCCTCCTCTCTCTTTCCTCCTCTCCCTCTCACCCTTCTATCCCTCCTTCCTTTCCCTCCCCACCCTTACTTACTTCTCTGTTTCTCCCTTCTCTCTCTCTCTCTCTCTCTTTCTTTCTCTTTCTCCTTTTCTTCCTCTCTTTATTTCTTTTTTCTCTCCTACTAGAGTATCACTCTGGTATATTCAATTCAAGAGATAGAACTTGGAATCTCATACTTGCAAGTCCGATTCTGTACTCATTGCACAGCCTCCAGGACCTTGAAAAACTAGAGATAAAAAAAAAAAAAAGATTAAGTGAGCAGTGATCTAACTCAGTTTAGATCATTTGAAAATTTTGGGGGCCAGGTGCACCTGGTTGAGTGCACATGTTACAGTGTGCAAGGACCTAGGTTCAAGACTCCAGTCCCCATCTACAGGAGGGAAGCTCCATGAGTGGTAAAGCAGTGTTGTAAGTATCTCTCTGTCTCTCTCTTTCTCCCCTCTTCCTTGAGATTTCTAGCTATCTCTATCCAATAATAAATAAAGATTAATAAAAGGAAAAAAGAAACATTTGGATTGATTTACAAGAGTCATTAATGTTGTAATTTGCAATGTATTGTACTAGTCAACAGAGTTGGTGTTCTTGTACCTTTCCTAACCATGGACACTACAGGAAAGAATAGGATGTGAAAGTTCTATCAAAATAATCAGTGGGGATTGCATTAGAATGTTAGTATCTAAGTGTCTCATCACAGAAGAAGGAAATAAAAATGTGATTTGGGGTGGCATTTGAGTGGGTGCATATGATATGAATTGTCTAGATCTTCCTTGTTTTGCAACTGCTGTAATGTGATGAAGTGATTGGAGTCTAATATTTTGGTTCTACAGGCAGCAAGGACTAGGATTCACTCAGAAGCTAGGATCTTGTTATCAGCACAGGTGTTCTTGGCTCTGGAAAATAACTTGTGGTGAAAAGTGCTAGTTTTTGTTTAAACTAGTTTGGGGGTCATTCTGATCTATAGTTTCACTTGGAAGGTTTTTATTGCTTAATTTTTTTCAGTTATCTTTTAGTAATGAGTAATCGTGAGATGGGAGATAGATACTATTATACAATTAATAAATAATATTAATAAATAAATTAAAATAATATTAATAAATTAATAAACAATATTTATTAGATACAAGATAAAAATACTTGTCATGATGCCTTAACTGAGGAAATGGATTGACAGAATTCACTTGAAAAGTAACTGCACTATCACCATAGTCTTTATTAAATAAAAAGATTCTTCTGGATTATTTTTCCATATGGTTCAATCTTGAATACTAGAAATCTACCTCCTTACCTACTTATCTGCCTTCCCATTTTATTTTTAATGTGGATATGGAATAAATGCTTTATTTTATTACTGCTCTTCCAGTAGTTTATAAATGTAGTTCTACTGGGGGTATTTCCCAAAATTATTCTTTTTGATCCATCAGTGCAGGTGGGTTCTTTTGTCATCTTACTAGGTTTGATGCTCAGTGAGAGCTTGAGTGGGTCATGGATGTTGGGTTTATTCTATGCATAAATGAACTTGAGTAGCAATGGGATTCATAGTTGCTAGAATGTTGTGTTACCTATGAACCTACTTCAAATGGATGTGGGTGAGACCAGGTGCTCAAGATTATGAGCAGCAGGAGAGCATTGAGAGAGTAGGCCTGGGTGGTGACCAGGTGGTCAAGGTCTTGTATGTCTATTAGTGAATTTGAGCAGACTTGGATGAGGCTAAGGAGCATGCCTGGAGCCTTTGTATTGAATCTGAGGGGACCAAGGGAATACCAGCAGCTACTGGTTGCAAGTGCCTAGTAGCTCCTAGACTACCTCCCTCATTGCTAGCAAGGCTGGTGGGTTTGAAAAGAGGCTGTGACCTCAGCCCCAGCTTGTTATAGAGCATGTTTTCTGAGGCTTCCAGGAAGCAGAGTTTGGCAGAGTGTGGGACTGAAAGACCACAGTAGGCATAGAGTTCTCTTGCTGATTGTTTGTGATTTGGGAGGTCTGTGGGATCTTTTCTGGTTGTAGGGATATAGCTTGCTTGTTAGCACAGTATTGCTGGTGGTTCTGGGTAGAACAGTCATTTTGATGATGTTCCATTTTAAGATTCAAGTCAAACAAGTATGCCTATACCCCAACCATTGGAATACCACATTATTTGTTTTTTTTAAAAATATAGATGAAAATGTGTCCTGAAATATATTTGTCCTTTAGCCTGTTTTCCTCCCATCCATATATATGAGCTTGGGAGTCAGGCACAATGGATTAAGCGCATGTGGCACAATGTGCTAGGACCGGCATAAGGATCCTAGTTCGAGCCCCCAGCTCCCCACCTGCAGGGGAGTTGCTTCACAGGCTGTGAAGCAGGTCTGCAGGTGTCTATCGTTCTCTCCCCTACTTTGTCTTCCCCTCCTCTCTCCATTTCTCTCTGTCCTATCTAACAATGATGACATCAATAACAACAATAATAATAACAACAACAAAAGCAACAAAGGCAACAAAAGGGAAAGTAAATAAATATAAAAAAATTTTAAAAATATATAAAAGAGCTCACCAAATTCAGCAGCAACAACAACAAAATGATCCCATTCAAAATGGGGAGAGAACATGAACAGAATATTCACTAAAGAAGAGATGTAAGAGGCCAATAGACATATGAAAAAATACACCAAGTCATTGCTTATTAGAGAAATGCAGATAAAGACAACAATGAGGTATCACTTTACCCCTGTGAAAATGTCATATATATGAAAAGACAGCAGCAACAAATGCTAGAGAGGTTGTGGGGACAAATAAAACTCCTGCTCTGCTGGTGAAAATGTAGATTGGTCTAACCTCTGTGGAGAGCAGTCTGGAGAACTCTCAGAAAGCTAGAAATGAACCTACCCTATGACTCTGCAGTTCCTCTCCTGGGAATATATTCTAAAGAATCAAACAAACTCATCCAAAATGATAAATGTATACATATGTTCATAGCAGTACAATTTGTAGTAGCCAAAATCTAGAAGCAACATAGGTGTCCAAGAACAGATGATTGGCTAAGGAAGTAGTGGTGTATATATACAGTGGAATACTACTCAGCTATTAAAAATGATGGATTCACCTTCACCTAATCTTGAATGGAGCCTGAAAAAAAATCATGTTAAATGAGATAAGCCAGAAAGAGAAGGATGAATATGGGATTATCTCACTCATGGACAGAACTTGAGAAATAAGAGTGGAAGGAGAAAAACAAAGCAGAAATTGGACTGAGTTTGTTGTGCTGTACCAAAGTAAAGGACTCTGGAAGGCAAGAGGCTTTCAAGTCCTGGTGCACAATGGTAGAGGATGACCTAGGCTGGTCCTAGATTTTGCAGAAACTGGAGACATTTCACACATGTACCAACAACTGTATCTACTGTAAACAAATAGTCCCCCAATACAGTTTTTCTAATTATCAAAAAATCTCCAGATGTCCAACTTCTTTCAAAAAAGCAGATAACCTAGCAGAATTAGATACATATTTTTGAATAATAATAATTGGTTAGAGTTGGGTGACACCTGGTCTTTTTAGATAGGACATGCACTGCCCTTACTGCAGTTGATATGTTTACTTACTTTGCCTACCCAGGTCTTGTAAGCATTTAACTCTGTGTTCCCTGCTATGAATAAATGAAGGCATGAACTTAAATTTTTCCATTATTTTATTTCCTATTTTTAAAAATTAGTGATTTAGTAACAATTTACAAGATTATAAGTTTACAGGGGCTTAATTCCACACCATGCCCACTAAGGTTCTGTATTGCCACTCCCCACCTCCATGATATCTACCATAGTTCTTATAGTCTTTGAAGCATGAACTTGAATCTTTAGTAATGTGATGCTTTTGGTTATTTTTCTGCTTAGTTTATATAATATTGAAAATTAATATTATGTAAGAATAATATAACACACACAAAAATGAAAGCAGGGCAGAAGTGTTTACAGTGATTATATATATATATATATATATATATATATATATATATATAAGATCTTCATTGATCCAAAAATTGCCTTGTCATATTCTCATAAATAATGCTAGTAAAGAGTAGATTTTATAGTCATTTAGGTGTTTTCTATGAATATGATTCTTTAATCCTAACCAGGATTTTACAAGGTATTATGTGTATACAAATATTGGGTCCTACACATGCACAGTGATGTGGTTTATCAAAGTAATTATCTGCATAATTACCAAAAAAAAAACTCCTCTGGTTGAAATGTCCAGATACTAGAGAAAAATGTTTTTAATTATCTGGCAAATTTCCTTCATTAGTCATTCTTTCAGCCCCTTTCTTCATGAAAGTAACCCATTCATTCAGTTAGCAATTATTGAATTTCTATTATGTTCAAGGCATTTTTCTAGGTAAAGAGATGAACAGATAACAAGATCAACATTACCATAAGGAAGAAAAATAATCTTTTCCCCAAAAGGAATGAGGTGAAGGTATTGGATTTTGAATTCAACATAGCCTGTTTTTAGTAAACACATCTGATTTGAGAGACTACAAAAATCCCTAAAATGATCCAAACTTGAAAAGGTAGATTAAAGGAAAGGTTATTTTTTTTCTGAGTGGGAGGATATGTGTAGTATAGAATTAATGGGGTAAACTGACCAGTGTGGAATTGTGAAATGACAAAGGCTAACCCAGTGATAAAGCATGGCTTCCCAGGGAACAGACCTGAAGGTCTGTTAGGTATGGTTAGAAAAACAAACTCACCATTAAATGATACATTATTGCAACTCCTTTTCTCTCCCAAGCAGATATTGATGACAATTCTGCTAAAATAAGATTGAAATGAGAGAGGTATAAAAATAGAGATGAAATTTTGTGTGTGCTCCTTGATTCAGAGAAAAGAAATTTTACCTTTAAAGTGTTAAATCTCAATTACCCAGAAATGTTGAGCTGTGCCACGGAGAAGAGAGAGAGGAGATCTGGAGCGAAGAGGGAACACAAATCTTTATTTGCGCTGGCACTTCAGAGTTGGGTGAGAGAGAAGCAGCTTGGGCCACATGGAGGTAGCAAAAAATGGCCGCCTCACGCAGCAACCTTCCCTGCGTCTAACCACTGAAGTGAAGGGCTGGCAAAAGAGAGAGAGGTGCGGAAGAAGAAGGGATTTTATGGGAATAGCTCTCACGAGAATGAGAAGGGGGAGGAGTGACCATGGTACTCCAGGGTAGGATAATAACTCTTGCAGGAATGGGAAGGGGGAGAAGTAACCAAAGCACTCCAACTACCGTGGGGAATTGACAATGCCCTCAGGGCACAACATGGCGGAACAGGTGCTCTGAGAATGTCCCAACTCTCGAGGGAACTAGCAATAGCCTGAGGGGACAACATGGCAGATGTGACTGCATCTGCACAATTTCCCAGCATCTCCCCCTTTCCTTTTATCTAATGGCCACAGTATAGGAAATTTAGAGCAGAGCAGACTTAAATGTTTTTAAGGAATGCCGTGCTCAGGTGGGAAGATGTAGAATGTTTTTGTGGGGGAGGGAAGACTTACATGGTGGCCAACCTTGTGAGATTATGTGTCCCCCCCTGTGCTCAACCCCTCTGTAGAGACTTACCTGGAAGGACGCATCTCATAGGTTAAGCTCTACCAGGCTCCACCATCTCCTCACAATTTTTCTATATCTTTCCCTATCTTTCCATCTAGTCATTGCATTAAGATGGGGCAATGTCTGTAAAAAAATCCATCTGTGACCAAGGAATAGTGGTGTAGGGGTGAGCAGAAACCTTTTGGGCATAAACCTGAATGTGATGTCAAGGGAAGGATGTCAAGGGAAGGATTGATGCACAGTGTGATGTCAAGGGAAGGATTGGTGCACAAAGGAACGTTCCCTGTCTCCGTGGTGGGGGGCAAGGGTTCGTAATGAGGGGGAATTTCCTGCCTTAAAGGACAGGACCTGTAGGCGGGAGGGCATGGCCCGCCAAGCAGAGGGGCTATTTGGCATTGTATAGTCCTCAAGGCAACAGTCTGCAAAGTCTATGAACTACTCAGGGTCAGTCTATGAAAAACCAGCAGCGAGAAGGGAAGGAAGCTGCTGTAAAATTGTCTAAAGTGTCCAAAGGGTATACCAGCAAGTCCGATAGAAGTCTCAGTCCAAAGTAGGCGACTAGGGGGAGAAACGGCAGGGGATGAAACACTGCATGAGGAAGGTCAGCCGCTGGTATTCTGCTTTTCTGTAGAGAGTGAGCTGGAACCACTGAAATGTGACAGCCAAAGCAGGAAAAGGCAGACAGGCAGTAAAAAAGTTCTGTCCTTGGAGTCTGTGAATCAGGTTCTTCAGATCACGTCAGGTGACATCTAGGGTTCCTTATTGAATATTCTCCTTGAATTAGAGATAATAAAGTGACCAGTCTCTAAGAAACCAAGTAACCAAAGCCAACTCCCAAAACTATGTTTACCTTTGAGACTTCCCTACCACCTTGTAGAGTTTCCAAATAGTTGGAGTGTCTTGGATATTATAGAAAACCCATCTGTTATGGGTCTTCGGTCATTCATGGATTTAACATTGAGGGGAACTCACAAAAAACCAAGAATATTTTCCAAATAAATACTCATTTTCAAAATTACCTTATTTTAATTTCCAGCAACCTGATGCTTTATTTTTTAGAAATTAAAGAATATTTATTCACTTATTTTGGATAGAGACAGAAATTGAGAGGGAAAAGGAGAGAGAGAGAGAGAGAGAGAGAGACCACAGAACCAAAGCTTTTTTAAGTGCTGTGAGGGCTGGACTTGAACTTGCGTAGCTCACATAGCAAAGCAGTGCACTAAGCAACCTATTTTGTCAGACCTCGTGTGAATCTGGAACTATTTAAAAATATTATTTTTTAAATGGTTATGTATTAAGTTTTTATTTTAGGATAGTATCTTACTTTAGAATGTTGTATCTTTTGTCTCAATAACTCAGGTCTAGTTAAAATCCTTTTACTTAAATTATTTAGTATATGATGCCAGTTGAAATATTGATGAAATTGTCTTAGTTAATCAAGAAAAAACGTATGTTACTAGAAAAAGAATTTTTTAAAAAAAAATCACTTGAGCTATCTAAGCTAGATTTCTTTGGTAACACACTTCACTTGATCATTGATCAGTTTCCATGACTCTTTGCTGTATTAAGTGTAAATGAGTGTCTTTCTAAATAATCCCGTAGGCCTACAGATTTGTATAAATAGTAAATGAATAAAGCTATTTAAAATATCAGCAGTACTATAATAAATCAGAATCAATCTGTATCATCATCATCATCATCATCTCTGTGTGTATGTGTGTGTGTGTGTGTGTGTGGAGAGAGAGAGAGAGAGATGCAGAGAGAGAGTGAAAGGGACTACAACCCCCAAGCTCTTTCAGTGTGTCAGAACCTGGTTGCACACATGACATAGCAGCACACTAGCCAAGGGAGCCATTTCATTAGTTTACCAGTTGTCCTGTCTCTCTCATTTGGGAATGCCTTGAAGCTGGTTAGAGGCTGGGTCTTAGTGTTATGGATGCAGAATCAGACTCATAACAAAGGTCTGAGAGCTTTAGGTCTCTTAGGAAAATCTTTTTTTTTTTAATTTTCTATTAATAAAAAGGAAATATTGACAAAACCATAGGATAAGAGGAGTACAACTTCACACATTTCCCACAACCAGAACTCCGTATACCATCACCTCCCCTTATAGTTTCCTATTCTTTTTTTTTTAATTTAACAAAGGAGACATTAAAAAAAACATAGAATAAGAGGGGTACAATTCCGCACAATTCCCATAACCCGATCTCCATATCCCATCCCCTCCCCTGATAGCCTTCCCATTCTCTATCTCTCTGGGAGTATGGATCCAGGGTCGTTGTGGGTTGCAGAAACTAGAAGGTCTGGCTTCTATAATTGCTTCCCCGCTGAACATGGGAGTTGACTGGTCGATCCATACTCCCAGCCTGTCTCTCTCTTTCCCTAGTAGGGTGGGACTCTGAGGAAGTGGGGCTCCAGTACACATTGATGGGGTTGTCTGTCCAGGGAAGTCTGGTCAGCATCTTGCTGGCATCCAGAACCTGGTGGCTGAAAAGAGAGTTAACATACAAAGCCAAACAAATTGTTGAACAATCATGGACCCAAAGACTGGAATAGTGCAGATGAAGTGTTGGGGGGTATTCCCTGCATGCTCTTGTGTACTTCTGCTTTCAGGTATATATTTTTCCCCTAGTTTATGGGCACGGGTGAACCTATGCTCTATCTCAGGGGACCTGGACTATATCTAGGTTTGGGGACTTTACTGGGGAGTGGAACACCTGGAATGGAATTAGACAATACTATGAAAGGAGAGGTCTCATCCGAGTGATGAAGCTGAAGGGTTGTCATTCCACACCTGAAATCTCTGGTCACAGTCTGAAGTGAAGCATGCTGGGGTGGTACTCATTGCGTTGATTAGGTTGCAATCCGAGGATGCAATATTATTTGATTTGAATTGAGAGCAGCATGCAGAAAAGTGGGCCCCACCCTAAGGTTCCAAGACTGGGGGAAATATAGGCTCTATAGTGGAAATGTGAGGTTACTCTTATTGTATATAACCATTTGCCCTAAAAGGAAAGTTATAGGAATCCACTACTATTTTCAGAATAATTGTCCAGAGAGTAATATAATACAAGGAAGCTGATGTGAACTATCTTTTTCCCGGGGGTGAATCCCACTTGGTCTTGGTGGATTATTCTCCTAATATATGGTCTATAGTTTTCATTCTGATGGAGTCTTTCCTGCTATGGAAATCAGGTGATCTATCTTCTGGCAACACTTCATTATTTTGAAAGGGCAAGGAAGCAAGAATGAGGTGGGGAGGGGGTTATGAGTCCCTTGTGTTGTCCTTTTATATTTTGGACACTATTTTAGTGTATTAGCTGTAGACAGATCAATGGCAGTTAAAATTTGTCCATCTCAGATCACCTTCTTCCCCTGAGGCCATATCAAACAGTTCTATACTTTCAGGGGCATAGTTTCACAAGGGCAAGAAGAGATTTGCCTCCTTTTTATATTTGCTAAGTTGGAAGTGGCTTACCTTGTAGAGAGCACCTTTACTTTATCTGGTTCCTTGGTCTCCAAATCTCCCTTGTCTCCACCTGCAGGGGAAAAGCTTCATGAGTGGTAGAACAGTGAGTCAGAAACACTTGTCTGTTTCTCTCGCGCGCGAACAGGAGAGTGGTGCATACAATGAGCCCCAGTGATTACCATGGTGGAAAACATATATACATGGTTGTCAGAAAATTCATGATGTATTTTTCTATGCAAAAATATGTCATAACTTTTCCAACAGCCCAGTATATAGGATTAAGTTGATGAAATCAAAGTAGACTAAAGTGGTATTTTTCTAGCCGTTCCTTTTCTAATACTCATTAGAGCATACTAAGACTATCTAAGGGCCAGGTGGTGGCACAACTGGCTGAGCACATATATTACAATGTACAAGAATGCAGGTTCAAGCCCCCAGTCCCCACCTGCAGTGGGAAAGCTTCACAAGTGGTGAAGCAGTGTTGCAGGTGTCTCTCTGTCTCTCTCCCTCTCTGTGTTCCCCTCCCACTCAATTTCTGGCTGTCTCTACCCAATAAACAAATAAAAGATAATTTAAAAAAAAACTTTAAAAATCCTAACTAAATATTGTTGTTTTAAAAACAAAGGAAGTATTCCTACATTTGTTTTCCAAACAGTAAACAGATTTTTTTTTTCTTCCTGGAAGGAATCTTCATCTTTGTTGGAAGTTACTCTAAGGTTTCAGGTGGTAGGACAAGACAGATAACTTTAGGTTCATGAGACTGTTACAAAATCATTTTTCTGGGAGTCGGGTGGTAGCGCAGTGGGTTAGGCACATGTGGCAGGAAGTGCAAGGACCTGTTAAGGACCCTGGTTCAAGCCTCTGGCTCCCCACCTGCAGGGGAGTTGCTTCACAGGCGGTGAAGCAGGTTTGCAGGTGTTTAACTTTCTCTCCCCCCCCCCCGTTGTCCCTTCCTCTCTCCATTTCTCTCTGTCCTAACAATGATGACATCAATAACAACAACATTAATAATTACAACAACAACAAAAAAACAAGGGCAACAAAAGGTAAAATAAATGAAAAGGAAAATCATTTTTCTTCTCTGACTCTAATCTGTAAAATGGGTTATAATGAATTCTCCGAATCACACTGTTTTAAGAGTTATATGGAGTAATGTATCTAAAATGTTTTGAAAAACATCTTGTTGATGTTGGCAAAACTTTTTTGCAACATTTGAGACTCTTCTTTTTTTTAGTAAGACAGAATCTCTGGGTGGAGTTAAGAAAAACAAAAATTGACCTGAGGCTTATAGTTTGGTAGGTGTGACAGCTCCTGGGAGCAGGTAAACTTTCACATTCTTTTGGCTTCATCTGCACCCAATAACAGCCCCTGGTCCCCAGTTGAGTGGAACTGATCACTATGAGGTGTGCTATGGAACTCTCCTAGAACTATAGTATATAGTCCTAACTACATTTCCCCCTCTATTTTCCATACATGTGCAGTATGATCATTATATATTCTTCTCCTGAGCATACCTACCTTTCCACTGCATGAGTATCCATGATTTTCCCAGATCTCTTAATATGGAAGTCTGGAGATCAAGATTTCTCATCTCTCATGATATTCTCCCATTTTCTTCCTGCCAAAAAAAGATGGGAAATACCTTACCTACACTTAGGTCTTCCCTAAGTAATCTGACCTGTGTACAGGGTTTTTTTTTTTTATTTTTTGTATATTTATTTAATAAAAGGAGACATTAACAAAACCATAGGATAAGAAGGGTACAACTCCACCCAGTTCCCACCACCAGATCTCCGTATTCCATCCCCTCCCCTGATAGCTTTCCTATTCTTTATCCCTCTGGGAGTATGGACCCAAGGTCATTGTGGGATGCAGAAAGTTGAATGGCTGGCTTCTGTAATTGCTTCCCTGCTGAACATGGGCGTTGACAGGTGGATCCATACTCCCAGCCTGCCTCACTCTTTCCCTAGGAGGGTGGGGCTCTGGGGAAGTGGAGCTCCAGGCCACATTGGTGAGGTTGTCTGTCCAGGCAAGTTTGGTGGTCAGCATCATGCTGGCATCTGGAACCTGGTGGCTGAAAAGAGAGTTAATATACAAAGCCAAACAAATTGTTGAACAATCATGGACCTAAAAGTTGGAATAGTGCAGATGAAGTGTTGGGGGGTACTCACTGCAGACTATTGTGTACTTTTGCTTTCAGGTATATATTTTGCCCTAGTTTATGGATACGTGTGAACATATGCACTATCTCATGGGACCGGTCTATATCTAGATTTAGGGACTTTGTTTTAAGACGACCTAGGGACTGTCAAAATAACTCACTTGGAAACTGTACTGCTTTGCTATGTGCATCACCAAGGTGCAGTGAAAGAAGATTTGGTGTGGTTTCTATTACCTTCCCATCCTACCTTTCTTTGTTTCTTTTTCTTTTCTTTTTTTTTTTTTGTTTTGCCATTAGGGTTATTACTGGGGCTCAGTGCTTGCATGAGAATCCATGGTTCCTGGTGGCCATTTTTTCCCTTTTTTAATTTTTATTTTTTTGACAGGTCAGAGAGAAATTAAGAGGGGAGAAGGAGACAGAGAGGGATTGAGAGAGACACCTGCAGATTTGCTTCACCATTCGTGAAACTTCCTCTCTGCAGGTAGAGACCAGACGCTTGAACCTGGATCCTTGTGCATAGTAACCTGTGCACTCAACCAACTGTACCATCATTTGGCTCTCTGTATCTCCATTTTTATTTGGAAAAAAAAGTCAGCCCAGTGAAGCACCCAAGATAAAAATAAATAAAATAAAAAACCTGGAGTAGGAAGGCAGATGAATGCAATTTTCATTATTATTCCAACATATTTGACATTTTTTAAATTTCTTTATTGGGGGATTAATGTTTTACATTTGACAGTAAATACAATAGTTTGTACTATGAAATCTACTGTAATATTTTCTTCAGCTGAGTAAAGATTTAAATGCATAATAGCCTCTAGCTGAATAATCAGCCTGTCAGCTTTACAAATCAAAGCAATGTTTTATAGAGACAAAGTACATACACCTCCACTACTGAATTACAGTAGATTTTGTAGCACAGACAGAACATTGCCAACCTCCTAGGTACTTCATCTAAGTATAGAAAAAAAGTTTTTTAACTAAGATCTATGGTTCCTTAAAAAATTATGTTTTCAAAATGTACCTCCAATTATTCCATTAAATTATCCCACAAACTCTTTGCTCTCAAAAGTAGGTGCTTTCAAGACACATCAATTTGATTTGTGGGTATATGAATCCACTGCTCCTGGAGGCCATTTTTCCCATTTTGTTGACCTTATTGTTATTATTGTTGCCATTGGTGTTGTTTTTGTTGGGTAGGATAGTGAGAAATCGAGAAAGGAGGGGAGGATAGAGAAGGAGGAGAGAAAGAGAGACACCTGCAGACCTGCTTCACCACTTGTGAAGTGACCCTTGGGTAGGTGAGGAGCCGGGGACTCGAATGGCATCCTTATACCAGTCTTTATGCCTCACATCATATGCACTTAACTTGCTGCACTGCCACCCAGCCCTCTCTTTTTTCTAATTTTAAAAAATACTTATTTACTTTAATGAGAGAAATATCAGATAGATGGTAAATAGATAGATAGACAGACAGACAGACAGATGGATAACCAGAGCACTGCTCTGCTCTGGCTTATGGCAATGCTGGGGATAGAACCTGGGACCTCAGATTCTCAGGCATGAAAGTCTTTTTGCATAACCATTATGCTGTCTTCCCAGCCCTAAATTGTATTTCTTATTTCCATCTATTTTGCTTAATCATTAAAATTGTAATTGGTAGCTTTTAAAAAGATGTAATCAGGTGCCTGGCAGTGGCACACCTGGTTAGGCACACACATTACCTTGTGTGAGGACCTGGATTCTAACCCCCAATCCCTACCTGAAGAGTGACACTTCATAAATGTTGATGCCAGTCTGCAGGTGTCTCTCTTTCTCTTTCCCTCTTTATCTCCTCCCACCCCCTCTCAATTTCTATCTGTTCTGTTCTAAAAAATAGAAAATTTTAAAAAAGGAAAAAAATAGCCACTTGGAGTGGTGGTTTTGTTGTGCTGAGTCCCACTGATAACCTTGGTGGCAAAAACAAAAAGAAAAAAATACATAATCATTCTGGGCATTGGAGAGATGGTACTTCATAGCACATTGAACTTGTAAGCAAAAGGCCCCAGGTTAGTCCCTGACATCATCATATGCCAGAGCTAAGCAGTATTCTGATAAGGAGAAACACACACACACACACCATGTTTTTGTTTTCTCTAACGTAAGTTTTAGTAAGTAAATATTTTTAAATAATTGTGTCTTCAAGCACCAAGTAAAAAAATGGGATTCAAATCAGTTCTAATCTTGAACCATCTAGAAAAGCAGAAGTCAAGAACAAGCATTGGCAGACAATTGGTGTTGAATGAGTGTTCTTGATAATCACTTCCCTTATCTTCTAATTAGCACATCTTACACAGAAAAAAAAAGTTTAAAAATAAAATAGATTATTGTCTATGTTTTTGGCAGTTGTCCTTAATTGAATCCTTGATGCATTTCAAGGCTGTTCTTTCACTTTATTACTTTTGGAGGTATTTGTCTTTTAACCATCCCACTTAATGAGTGGTCTTAGAAAAATCTTGGGGGCATTTTCCCTCTTCCTCCACCAGGAGCCCTATTTGAGGGAAGCTATTGGGTCACAGAGAATTGGCAGTCCCTCTGGCAACAGCTTCAGTATAGCTCCCATGTGTTATTCTGTCTTTCTCTCTTATTTTTTCAAAACCCCCAATCAAAGAAATAAATTTCAAAGAAAAATCAAGGATAACTTGACTGCAACAAATTGCTATAGTAGGATCCAATCTAGAGCTTCTTTTAAAACTTAATCTCTTTTGGAGTTTGATATGTCAGCTCAGTCACTGAAGATTTTATCAGAACAGAATATCCTATCCTCTAGAACTAAAAAAAAAAAAAAAAAAAGTGAAGAGATAGCTTAGCCAACCTTTTAAAACCAAAAATATAACTTGAGAAGCAACTAATGTTTTCAAAGGCCACTTCTGTGCTTTCTCCACTATTAACTAGATGTTCACTTTGGGCTCTTGAAGCACTGGTCTGGGTCCCCAGGTTGGAAGTTGCTTCTTTGGTAGATTTAGGAATTTGTGTGCTCAAACTGCTATATAGCTACCACTGTATTATGGTCTACAAAGTTCCAGTACATCTTTAATAAAAGAATCATGAAAACATTGGGGTGAACTGTCATTAAGTTCACATTGTACTAGAGGAGTCATTTTTCTGAGTGGAAATTCAAATGAGTTTTTTTCTGTCCTGTGACCAAGTTCTGAGAGTTTTATTAAACTCCCTGTATGGGGCTCTAACCATCCTTAATAGAAAGTCTAAATTCTACATGGTGACTCCAAGTTCACAATATCCATCATAAAATCCATTCTTTTCCCCTGTGCCTCTATTCTTTTTTCTAACAAAGGCACTGAAATTTAGAACCACCTTAGCGCACTATGTCCTCATCTTAATTTTATTATAGCTTCAAAGACACTGTGTGTGTGTGTGTGTATGTGATTTGTTCCATTTCTTGGTTGTAACTCCTTTTTTCCTCCTCATTACTGGGGTTTCACTGCTCTAGGCTACTTTTCCAAATAGAAAGAGAGAAAGGGAGAGAGGGGAAGTTATTACAACACCAAAGCTTTTCTAGTATGGTGGGGGCAGAATCAAATGTTGTTAAGTTGTATGTGTGACAAGGCAGGAACCTTGGAGAAGACCTCACCATCTGCTCTCCAGACCCTTTGTTGCTCAATTAGGAAACCCTTGGTGGGTACAGGAGCCCTGGAAGTGCCACACACTCTGGCCACAGGCTGGTATTTGGGAGCTGGCATGGAGTTTTTAAGCTTGACATCAAACATATGATGTAATAAAACAAACAAAAAAGACAAACTGAACTTCATCAAAGTAAACAAAATTTATACTCTTAAAAACTCTAGTAAATTGAAAAATAATATACAAAAGAGAGGAAGACAACCAGTGCAGGGTAGATAGCATAACGGTTAAGCAAAGAGACTTTCATGCCTGAGGCTCCAAGGTCCCAAGTTCAATTCCCTGCATCACCATAACCAGAGCTGAGCAGTGTTGTTAAAATTCAGCGGCTCCAGCTGGCCAGGCTAGCTTCACGGGCGGGTAACAGAGACGACCAGAGACATAGAGCTGGGCAGGGAAGCTGTATTTCTTTATTCAGGAACAACAATTCATAAACTAAACCAAACTAATCACCAAACAGAACTCTGCTGTCTCTTTGCAGTGGCGCAAGCACTCCCTCTCACTCTGCCACTCTGGAACTCTGGAACTCTCGAACTCTGTAACTCTGAAACTCTGGTGGGGTTCCTAGGGGCGGGGCCAAGCAGGCCCGCGAAACTAACTGGACTGATCCAATTCTCTTGGCGGGGGAGAACTAGAACAGCCCAATGTAAAGCATACAACAATTCCCCCTTTTCTTTTTAACTAAATGACTACAGTATCAAGGGTGTGGGGTGAACAGAAACCTATATCGTACAGGCATTTTTAAAAAAGAAACTGGCACAAACATGGAGAAACATGTAAGCAAGTAACAAGAACCAGTGTGCTGCCAAGGGAAGGTCTGAAGGGGCCTTTTTTGCCTCTGTGGGCAAAACTTTATCAGCTTAAAAAAACATTTCTTGCCTCTGGGGGGCGTACTTTCTTGCCTCTGGGGGGCGTACTTGCCTCGACGGGCATTTGCATGGGGGCGGGGAACGGCCTAGAGTCCCAAAGGCAGCTGGCTGCAATTTACTTACTGTGAAACAAAACTTGTTATTAGCATATTTCTAATAGAGAAGGAATTTGAGACTTTTACATATCAACAACGTCTTTTAACCTTTTGTTACACCCATTCAAGATGGAGTCAGGAAAGGAAACCTCAGGCATGAGAATAATTAGCATAGCCATTGTGCGATCTACCATTTCTAATAGAGAAGGTAATGGAGAATTTTACATATCAACAAGTCTATTTAACCTTTTGTTTAGACCAACTTAGTTAAAATATATTGATTGTTAACTAATTTTTACCTCAGACTTTAAATGTAAGTTAATTTTATCTTTATGAGAATTACGTTGAAAACCTTTTTCATTTAACTTTGACTAGTAAGAATTTAGCCTTAAAGTTACATTCTTAACCTTAAAGTTATTGTTTACCAAACTTTAAACATACACATAAACATGGTCATTAATACACAAGGAGAGAAACCTTTGTTACGAAGACATGTCATTTTAAACACGAATTTAAATCTGTACTGTCTTAGTTGTTGGGGGGATGCATTGTCCAGTGATGGTCTCTTGGGCAGCTTCACTTCTAGGAATTGCAGGTTGCAATCTCTGCACAAATCTCTGCGTACTCCAGCTTGTCTGCCTTCAGACTGGACCGGCAGCTGGAGATCTCGTATGCCCAGTTTCGGCAGGGAGCCTGGGGGTCCGGGGGGGTCCGGGAGGTCTGGGATCGTTCCAGAATTTATAGCAAGAGGGCAGGTGGGCCAGCTTTGTAGAAGGCGTGGGCCTAGGTGCCCAGGGGTGGCGGCCATGATAGGCCGCCCTGGCCCTGCCCCATGGCCCTGCCATGTCTGCTGCCCTGCTCGCAGTGGCCGAGCAGCGTGGAGGGATCACACGTCCAGTGCCCTGCGCCACGCGGTGGAGAGCCGGCTTCTGTGGGCTGGCCTGCGTGCTGGCATTGGGCTCCTGCGTGGTGGCATCAGGCTCCTGCGTGTTGGCATCGGGCTCTAGCGTGTTGGCATCGGGCTCCAGCGTGTTGGCATCGGGCTCCTGCATGGTGACATCGGGCTCCTGTGTGGTGGCATCGGGCTCCTGCGTGCTGGCGTCAGCCTCCTGCGGGCTGCGGGGCTGCGGGGCTGAGGGCACAGTGCACAGGGTTGTCTGGGCACAGCCCGCTGGCTGGCTGTTTAACCAGGTGGAAACAGCAGCTCCGCGCCTCGCCTCCCGCCCGCTGGCTATTCCCGCTGGCTGTTCTGAGTTCACCCGAGCGAGTGGAAACCACAGAGTGGTCCAGAGATAAATGTTCCAGAAACAGCAAAACAGTCTCGTGAAGAAAGAGCAGAGGCCTTTGGAGATCTCTTCACAAGCAGAAGAGAAGGCCATAGTGCATAGGTAGCCAAATTGTCTTTACTTATCTGAGAGATGCGCAGGTCAGGTCCACGTGGGTGCCATTTGTTGTTAAAATTCGGAGGCTCTTGCCGGCCGGGTAACAGAGACGCGGAGACAACAGCTGGGCAGGGAAGCTGTATTTCTTTATTCAGGAACGATTCATAAACTAAGACAAACTAATCACCAAACAGAACTCTGCTGTCTCTTTGCGGCGGCACAAGCACTCTCTCTCACTCTGCCACTCTGGAACTCTGGAACTCTCAAACTCTGTAACTCTGAAACTCTGGCAGGGTTCCTAGGGGCGGGGCCAAGCGGCCCGCGAAACTAACTGGACTGATCCAATTCTCTTGGCGGGGGAGAACTAGAACAACCCAATGTAAAGCATACAACAGAGCAGTGCTCTGATAAAATAATTTAAAAAAGAAAAGAAAAGAAAAAAAAGAAACTACCATCCAAACAGAGGAAGACCTATAGACAGACAAAATATTTAAAATCACATAACTAAACAAAGATCTCCATCAAAAATCTAGAGAGAGAAAGGGTAAATATCTCAATCACCTTTCTTCTTTGTAGACTAATAGTACTGGAAAATATATATTAGCACAATTTTCCAACTTATAGCAGCAACTGAACTGACATATCTCTGTTATGTTTCACAGCACTGTCTCTGCAGCTTCCAAATAAGTAATCAGGGACCTTCTGTACTTTCTGGTCTACAAACCCTTAAAATGGCTGATGGTGGAGGTGCAGCTGATAGTGCTGGGCAATTGTGCAGATGCAGTCACATCTGCCATGTTGTCCCCTCAGGCTATTGCTAGTTCCCTCGAGAGTTGGGACATTCTAGGAGCAACTGTTCCACCTTGTTGTGCCCTCAGGGCATTGTCTATTTCCCCGCAATAGTTGCAGTGCTTTGGTTATTCCTCCCCCTTCCCATTCCTGCAAGAGTTATTATCCTACCCTGGAGTGCTATGGTTACTCCTCCCCCTTCTCATTCTCGCAAGAGCTACTCCCATAAAATCCCTTCTTCTTCCGCACCTCTCTCTCTTTTGCCAGCCCTTCACTTCGGTGGTTAGACGCAGGGAGGGTTGCTGCGTGAGGCGGCCATTTTTGCTACCTCCACGTAGCCCAAGCTGCTTCTCTCTCACCCCAACTCTGAAGTGCCAGAGCAAATAAAGATTTGTGTTCCCTCTTCTCTCCGGATCTCCTCTCTCTCTTCTCCACGACGCAGCTCGACATGCTGATAGAATGCCATCTCTCTCTCTCTCTCCCTTCCTTATTGCTGTCTATTATAAAAGAAAAGAAAAAATGTCCACCAGGAGAAGTAGAGTGTTTGTGAAAGCTCCAAGCTCCAGCAATAACTCTGGTGGTAAAAAGAAAATTTAAAGGGGCTAATTAGTTAACATAATACAGACTATTTTTATTTTATTAAATAAAATTTAATAATACATAAATACTACTTACTATATAAATAATTAATTATTTTTCTAAAGACAGCTCATTTTAATGGCTTCTTTTAAAAACATTTTATTTATTTAATAGAGGGAAATTGAGAAAGAAGAGGGGATAGAGAGGGAAAGAGACAGAGAGACACCTGTAGCACTGCTTCACTGCTCATGAAGCTTCCTCTGCATGCAGAGACCAAGGGTTTGAACCCCAGTCATTGGGCATTATAATATGTGTGCTCAACTGGGTATGCCACTACTGCCCCCCCCCAGAATATTTTTATATAATTACTAATAAAAATCCTTCTTTTGACTCATGTTCCTAAAGCTCAATTTAGAAACCAGTTTTGGGTTTGTTTGTTTTTTAAGTTGTTGTTTGCTCATTCTTTTCTTTTACCTCTTACCACTTATCTTTCATATTTTTAAATATCCATATTAACATTTAATATTTATCTCAGTGCTGATAAAAGTAAAAAAAAGGGGGCCAGGTGGTGGCACGCCATGTTGATCACACGTGCTACCATGTGCAAGGACCCCCTGGTCCCCACCTGCATAGTGGGGACCCCACCTGCAGAATGGAAGCTTCACAACAGTGAAGCAGTGATGCAGGTCTCTCTCTTTTTCTCTCTTTCTCCATCTCTCCCTTCTCTTTCAGTTTCTCTCTCTGTCTCTCTCCAAAAAACAAAGGAAGGAAAAAATTACTGTCAGGAGCAGTGAATTTGTTGTATAGGCACTGAGCCCAGCAACAACCCTGGTGGCAATTAAAAAAATAAAAATACTAATAGGGGGTGGGAGATAGCTCACCTGGTACAGTTCACACTTTCCCATGTGCAGAAGACTCTGGGTTTGAGACTCAACCACCACATGAGAGTTCAATGTAACAGGAAAGCTGAATAAACAGCACATCACAGTTTTCTCCTTCACCTTCTCTTTTTTTTTCCCCCCACTTTCTGTCTCTCCACCACCCCTCATCTGAAAAAAAAAAAAGTCTGCTCTGACTGTGGAATTGTGTAGGTGCAGAGTGCCAGCAAAAACCTTAGTGACAAAAAAGAAAGAAAGAAACTTAATTGGGATTTAATACATGCAACTATTAATGACTATAAATCCAGTAGAAGTTCACCTACATTGTAGCTAGTGTGAATAGCTAAATTAAGATAAAATGAGATAGATATTTATAGAATACATATTAATTGGTCTTTTATTAGATGCCCTATATTATATAGCACTAGTGAAGATGATTAAGATATAATTTCTTTCTCTGAAGGACTCACAGATAAGAAAAGAGATACATAAAATAATAACACTAGTATAATAAAATCTGTAACCACAGTGTGCTCACAGTATTATGGAAACAGAGGAGTGTTGTGACCCCAACTGGAGTTTGGGACTATTAGCCTACGAATGAAGTCAGCCTGAGGTGGGACACACAGAAAAGGGTATGTATAAAAGGCACAGACTTGGGGCAGGTCACTCTTTTTGGCTTCTGCTTCATCTTAGCGGAGGTGTTCCAGGTATCTGCCATGGCCACTTCTCCTGGGAACTAAACACATGTGACTCTGCTAGTCAGTAAACTTTTATACCCCTCTACAACTATGAGCAACTTTTACCTCAGCCGATAATTGTTTATCTGATGGGACTAAACTTTTTATAACTCTATTCAGACTTTATGGGCCTAGCATACTCTTAACCCCTGATGATAACTCCTTATTTTGTGTATCTAAATATATGTCTCACACTTTTGTAATGCCCTAATAAACCTTGTATTGTTTAAACCCGGTCCCAGCTCCCTGCTGTGAATCCTTAAGCACCACAGCCCCACAAACCCTTCATAAGTTAAAGTTACAATAAAGGAGAAATTAACTCAATCTATCTGTGGCAGATAATTTCTAAGAGTCATAGAGTCCGTGGTTTTCAAAAGCTTGCTTCCTTGCTCTTGCATAAAAAAAAATTATAGAATATCACATGGCTTCAAAATTTAGAAATTCTGCCTATATGTATGTTATGCAAGAATTTCTTGAGGTCTGATTCTAGGAACTTTTCTGAAATTAAAAACCTGTATTTTGGAGTCAGACTTCTTGGCTTCTAATCTTGGATACATTTCTTATTAGTTCTTTGACCATACTCAAGTTATTTAATCTCTTCCCCCAAGTATAAGCTGGAAGTATTAACATTATATCTATTTCTCATTAGCTTTTGAAACCAACAGTAAAGTAATATGGCATATCACTTCATTGCATTTTCACTCATATGACTGACCTTTGGTTTCTTAGTAACAACACATTCAGCTGTATCACAATGCTGATCCACAAGTGATTTGATTTTCCATCCACTGAGTAAAATAAATGTCAAGTTTGTCAAATATCTCATGCAACTTTTCATGGCACTATATTGTCTAAATCTTCCCATAGTCATATGGAAGTGTGGAGAGCCATGTGCCATGCCCCAAGATGGTGCCAGCCTCCTCTACCCTCCAGACCACAGGGAGAAGTAAACAACTCCATAAATGGTCTGAGACTGAGAGCGTGCTTGCTTCTCTGATCGTGTGCCTATGAGCAGCTGCCACGTATGCCCTTGGGATTGGCTGACCCATGAGTATATAAGTTGGAGGTTAGGTTATAGCAGGGCTTTTTGCTGTTCAAGGTTCCCGAATAAACTGCTTGAAGAAGAACTCGGCGTTGCGTGATCCTTGCAGGCAAGGGTGGATGCGACAAGTGGTGGCCCGTATGGGGACATCATCCGAAACGGGGTTCAGAACTTTGGCAGTCGGGGCAGTGCACTGGTAAGTTCCCAGGGTAAAGTGGGACAATAAGGCCCGCAGTGAGGCAGCTAGCAGGTCTCGTCTCTGTAGATAAAGGACGAGCGGGAGAACGTTTGTGGGTTTAGCGAACGGAAAGTAAAAGTCCCCCCGGGTAGCGAACGGGGAGTACAAAGTGGGCTAGCAGCCACATAATTTTTGGGAGGAAGTTATCATGGGGACTTCCCAGTCCCATCCAATTTTTTTGGCTCTGCAGGAGCTACTTCTATCCAAGAAATTAAAAATCAAGAAGTCCACACTTGAAAGATTCTTGAGTGAGTGTGACATAGTCGCCCCCTGGTTCGCAGCCTCAGGGAGCTTGACTGTCTCTTGCTGGGAGAAGTTAGGAAAGGACCTAGACTTTGCTTGGGAGCGGGATGACCTGAAAGCAGGAGTAAGGCCCATATGGAAATTAGTGCACAGTTGCCTTGAGGATCAGAAGTGCTGTGAGGCCGTTGAAAAGGGGCAGAACGCCTTGGAAATGCTACAGGAGGAACGCTCTGAGAAAGCGGAAAGTAAGAAAGGAGGAGAGAAAGGGAAATCTTTATACCCTGATCTAGAGGAGCTGGAAACACTCCCCTCCTCCTCGGAATCAGAGGAGGAGGAGGGGGAGGACGTGCAGGCCTTAGTGGAGAGACTGGAAGAGGCTACTTTAAGAGAAAGAAGGAAAAAGAAAGAGAGGGATAAGGCACCAAAAAAACTGGAGGACGGAGAACTGGGAGGGGGCTATGCCTCAGCCTTGCCTTCGGCTCCGCCCCCTTATCCGGAGGGCGTGACAACGGTCCAACCCTTGGGGACTGGAGGGCCAAGCCGTTCCTTTTGCCCAGGGCTATGGGCCCGGGTTAGGACGGAGATGCAACTTGTCTATCCGGTGTTTCAAGATCTCCAAGGGAACCGGTATGAGGAGCCCTTGGATTTCAAAGTAGTTAAGTCCCTGGCAGAATCTGTGAAGACCTATGGGGTTAGTGCATCCTTCACTCTTGCTCAAGTGGAATCTCTCAATAGGCTTTGCATGACACCAGCTGATTGGCAAGGCTTGGTTCGTGCTTGTCTCAGCCCAGGACAATATCTAGATTGGAGAGCATTCTGGATTGATTTTGCAACCGAGCAAACGGCGGTTAATGCACGCGCAGGTCAACCTGCCTGGGACTGAGACATGCTCCTAGGACTAGGCAGGTTTGTAGGCCAGCAGACTGGGTACCCTCCACAAGTATATGAGCAGGTGAATCTCTGCGCCATAAGAGCATGGAAGGCCCTTCCAAATAGGGGACAAGTTAGCGGCAACTTAACAAAAATTCTGCAGGGACCCATGGAGCCTTTTTCAGATTTTGTGGCCTGCATAGTTGAGGCGGCGGGAAGAATCTTTGGGGACCCAGACACAGCTATGCCTCTTATTAAACAGCTGGTATATGAGCAATGTACCAAAGAATGCAGAGCGGCTATCACACCACATAAGGGCAAAGGAATTGAGTGGTGGTTGAAAGTTTGCAGAGAGATTGGAGGCCCTTTGACTAATGCGGGACTTGCCGCTGCGGTTGTCCAACTTGCAGGAAGGAAAAGCAGTAACACTGGGGCTTGTTTCAAATGTGGCAAGATGGGACATATTAAGAAGCAGTGCCCTGAGAAAGGCAGAACAGGAGGAAGTGCTAGAATGAGACAGCCCGGCCTCTGCCCTAGATGTAAAAAGGGGAACCATTGGGCTAATGAATGCCGCTCCGTTAAGGACATTAACGGACAACCCCTGAGTCAGGGATATGGAGGAGCCTGTCCAAAAAATGGCCAGAGGGGCCCCCGTCCCCAGGGCCCACAAATATATGGGGCAGTAGAGAGTCGGGACAGGGAGATCAGTCGGGAAAGGTGGCCCAGCTTTCGCCCTCCAGGGAACCACGGAGAGCCACTGTGGGCTCAGCAGGATTGGACCTCTGTTCCACCTCCCGACTTGTCTTAACTCCTCAGATGGGGGTCCAGCTTGTAACAACCGACTTTACAGGACCCCTCGAGCCAGGCACAGTAGGCTTACTTTTGGGCAGATCCTCTTCAGCATTGCGAGGACTTCTTATTCACCCTGGAGTTATAGACTCCGACTTCACCAGGGTTGTTAAGATTATGGTGTCCTCCCCCCGGGGAATTGTAGCCATTTCCCCGGGAGACAAGATCGCCCAATTACTTATCTTACCCAGCCTACATGATCGCTTCGCGGCTAAGACAGTTGAACAGGGGGGTCGAGGTTTTGGCTCCTCCGGCACAGACTTGACATTCCTATCTCTGGATTTAGAACAAAGACCATTGATGGAAGTTGAAGGAAAAAACATTCAGGGGCTTCTTGATACTGGGGCTGACAGAAGTATTGTGGCCGCCAAAGACTGGCCAACAGGATGGCCTGTGCAAACTTCCTCTCAAACCCTGCAAGGCCTGGGTTATGCAAGGACTCCAGAAATGAGTGCTAGACAGCTAAAATGGAAAGATAAGGAAGGCCATTGTGGCTTGATGCAGCCATATGTTTTGGAGCTACCCATCTCGTTATGGGGGAGGGACTTGCTTAAAGAGATGGATTTTACCATGAATACTCCATGGCAGCTCAAACTCAGATGAAAAGAATGGGTTGTGTCCCTGGCTTTGGCCTGGGGAAGCACCTACAGGGACGCAAGTCCCCTGTTGCGGCTCGACCGCACTCAGGAAGATCAGGTCTGGGTTTTTCCTAGGGGCCACTGCAGACACAGGTATTCCCATCTCTTGGAAAACAGAGGATCCAGTGTGGGTTCCTCAGTGGCCTCTTTCCTCTGAAAAATTAGCCACGACCAGAGAGTTGGTTGCGGGGCAACTTGCCTTGAAACATATCAAACCTTCTGTGTCCCCCTGGAATACTCCTATATTTGTGATTAAGAAAAAGTCAGGAAAATGGAGACTGTTACATGATCTGCGGGCAATCAACCGCCAAATGCAGATCATAGGGCCAGTACAGCGGGGGCTTCCATTGCTAACAGCCCTGCCTGAGAGATGGCCCATAATAGTCATAGATATCAAGGATTGTTTTTTCTCTATCCCATTAAGTGAGAGGGACACAGAAAGATTCGCCTTTACCATACCATCCTGCAATCATGAAGAACCTGACCAGAGATTCGAATGGGTTGTGCTGCCCCAGGGCATGGCGAATGTGCCAGCTGTTTGTTAGTGAGACGATTGCTCCCCTCAGGAAGAAATATCCTACCTTAAAATGTATTCATTATATGGATGATATTCTACTTGCTGAAAAAACTGAAACCTTACTTGATCAAGCATATGAGGAATTAGTTCAGATTTTAAGAGGAAAAGGGCTGTATATTGCCCCTGAAAAGGTGCAGAGAGGTGAGGTGGTAAACTACTTAGGAGCATGCATTAAACCTATGGAGGTAGTGCCCCAGAAGCTGGAATTGAGGAAAGATGGCTTACGTACTCTGAATGACTTTCAAAAATTGTTAGGGAATATTAATTGGGTGAGGAGTTACTTAAAGCTTCCAAATCATGAGCTGAAACCCCTGTATGATATCTTGATAGGGGATTCCGCCCTGAACTCCCCAAGAGTATTGACGCCAGAGGCTAGGCTGGTCCTATAGAAGGTAGAAAGATCCCTTCAGGGAGCCTTCTTGAAACGTTGGGATGCCAACAAGCCCCTGACTTTATGCATTTTAGCTACCTTGTCACAGCCCATGGGGCTGCTGTGGCAAGAGGGTCCATTGCTTTGGATTCATTCAAGAATTTCTCCTGCTAAATCCATACAATATTATCCTTCAGCAGTGGCAGATCTGGCCCTGACCGGGATTCAGCAATGTATACAGTTTTTTTGGCATCTTACCAACCACATTAGTGGTCCCTTATTCTAGCTACCAGGTACAGACCCTGTGTGGAGCTTTGGATGAGTGGGCCATCTTGAGATGCGGCTATCCCGGAGAAATTGATAATCACTATCCCAAACATCCTCTCGTGAGCTTCTTTAAGGAGCACCCCGTGATTTTCCCTAAGATTACTGCAGTGAGGCCTCTGTCTTCAGTGCCTAACATTTTCACAGACGGCTCTAAGACAGGATGTGGAGCTTACGTAATAGAACACCAAGAACCAGTTAGGTGTCATTTCCAACCAGGCTCTCCTCAAATAGTGGAGTTGCAAATTGTGATTGAAGTTTTTAAGAGATGCCATTTTCCCTTTAATTTGATATCTGACTCTGCTTATGTGGTTAATGCAGTCAAGGTTCTAGAGGCCACTGGACCTATAAAAAGATCCAGCACGGTGTGTGCGCTGTTAAAAGAACTACAAGATCTGATTTGGCACCGCACACAGCGCTTTTATATTCAACACATTCGAGCACACACTGGATTGCCTGGCCCCCTGAGCAAGGGTAATAACATTGTAGATAAATTGGCAAGACAGGATGTCCTCTTGATGGCTCCAGCAATGGAACAGGCCAGACGTTTTCATGAACTTTTTCATGTAAATGCTAAAACCCTACAGAAAAAATTTAATTTGCCCCGTGCGGACGCTCGTCAGGTGGTTCTGGGTTGCCCTCAGTGTGTGACTTTCCAGCATCCACCAAGCGTTGGAATTAACCCTCGGGGCTTACGCCCTGGCGTCCTATGGCAAATGGATGTCACGCACTTTTCTGAATTTGGCACGCTTAAGTATCTACATGTCTCTGTAGACACCTGCTCTGGTGTTATCATGGCCACCCCATTGAGTGGCGAAAAGGCTCGCAATGTGATCACCCATTGCCTAGAGGCATGGGCTGCATGGGGTATGCCTCAAACTTTGAAAACAGACAATGGCCCTGCCTACACTGCTCGGTCTTTTGTCTCCTTCTGCCAGCAAATGGGAGTCCGCTTAACCCATGGCCTGCCCTATAATCCTCAGGGTCAAGGCATTGTGGAACGTGCTTATTGCACCCTCAAGGAATGTCTGTTAAAACAAAAAGGGAGAATAGGCCACGGCCGCATCCCTAAGGAAAGACTATCCCTAGCCTTATTTACACTTAATTTTTTAAATTTGGATATTAATGGCCACTCTGCGGTGGAAAGACATCATATGCCCCATGGCCCACAGAGAGGCATGGTAAAATGGAAGGACATATTAACAGGCACATGGCATGGGCCTGATCCCGTGCTGACATTGGCACGAGGTTCTGTTTGTGTTTTTCCACAGGACAAACCAGATCCGGTGTGGGTACCCGTACGACTGGTGAGAAAGGTCCAAGATGCCCCACCACCAAAGAATACACCAGATGCTCCTGATGACTGCGGTGGTGATGCCGGTGATGATGGAGCCTCGCTGGGGAATCCTGTCCGTGTTCCCAAGGCCGATGCCGATACGGCATGATGCCGGGCTCTTAGGAAACACAGGCCTTCACAGCAATCGAGGATGGCCACTCCCCCCAGGCTTGGCTGGCGGCCTTAAGAGCCTGATATGAAATGCTCAGGGTGCGAGGCGAAGCACTGCACTTGAGGGCATAATGCCGTCTCAAGGAGTGCACATCCAATGCATGCAGGTTGTGCCGCTCCCTAACCCCATAATTTCCTTATCTCCTGCCCCAGAACAAAACGGCACGGGATGGGTCTAGCACTGGCGAAGCTTGATTGCTTAGGCGAGGACTATGACAATATCCCCTCCTTTCTGGGATTGGACCTCTACACTCACCTGCTGCGTTGTTAAAACAAAAAGAGGGAACTGTGGAGAGCCATGTGCCGCGCCCCAAGATGGCGCCAGCCTCCTCTACCCTCCAGACCACAGGGAGAAGTAAACAACTCCATAAATGGTCTGAGACTGAGAGCGCGCTTGCTTCCGCGATCGTGTGCCTATGAGCAGCTGCCACGTGTGCCCTTGGGATTGGCTGACCCATGAGTATATAAGTTGGAGGTTAGGTTATAGTGGGGCTTTTTTCTGTTCAAGGTTCCTGAATAAACTGCTTGAAGAAGAACTCGGCGTTGCATGACCCTTGCAGGCAAGGGTGGACACGACATGGAAGAATCTTCCTACCATGAGATATATACAATATAGCCATAGTGCCACCTGCAGATTAAACAGAAAACACACACACACACACACACATTTAACCAAAACATTAAAAAATAGAATTAGTCAAACACACAAAGACCTGGGGAAAATGTCAGAGATTGAAACTCACTATGAAAGTGATTCAAGAATATAACCATAGCATACAGACACAAACTCAAGAGATCAGAGATCATTTCACCAAAGGGCTACAGAGTACATGTAAAAAAAACTCTAAATAGAACTACAGTATGTAAATGATACTTTGGATGGAGTTAAGGCTTATGTAAGAGCCCTAGGAAGTAGAATAAATCAGTTTGAAAAGAAAATAGTAGGGCTAAAAAGATAAAACCAACATACTTTCTGAGTTCAAAACTGTTGGGGGGGAAAAGTTTAGAAAGAGTGAAGCAATTTTATATGAAATAGACTCCATCAGAGAAACAAATGTGAGAGTTATTGGAGTTCCTGAGGAAAAAGATAGTGAGAGTGGAGCAGAGAGCATATTGAAAGAAATTACAGCAGAAAAAATTTCAAATTTGTGCAACATTCAAAAGACATCCAGGAAGCAAATACCCAAGTTCCTGAATCCAAAATGGCCCACATCATGACACATCATGTTAAAACTATGTAAAACTAAGGATAAGGAAAAAATATTTCAGGCTTCTAGGGAAAGGAAGAATCTGACATACAGTGATAGAATGATCAGACTTTTTTTTTTTTGAGAATGACAAAAGCTATGATTTATTGAATAATAGTGCCAAAAACACTTTACTTATTTTTACATCATCCCTTTGTGTATACTGTTTTGCCTTATTTTATTTTTCTTAGTTTTATTTTTTTAATTTGTAGATAAATCTACTTTTATAAATGTAAGATAATAGTTTTCTAACTTATCATCTTACACAGGTAGATTCCCCCCCCCTTCTATTTCTAGGTCCTGACCATCAGTCTTTTATCTGATTTCTTGTCACAAAGCCTAGAAGCAAGTAAGAGTGGAATAGCATATTTGAAGTAGTAAAGGTTAAGAATTGCCAGCCTAGTGTGGATTGACCTGCCAATGCCCATGTTCAGTGGGGAAGCAATTACAGAAGCCAGACCTTCCACCATCTGCACCCCATAATGATCCTGGGTCCAAACTCCCAGAGGAATAAAGAATAGGAACGTTATCAAGGAAGGGGATGGAATATGGAATTGTGTGGGAATTGTGTGGAACTGTACCCCTCTTATCCTATTGTCTTGGTGTTCCCATTTTATAAATAAAAATTTTTTTAAATTTTTTCAACCATGAATATTCATCCTACCAAATTATCCTTCATGTATGAGGGAGAAATAAAAAAAAATTTCCAAACATACTGAAACGCAAGGAATTTACCACAACCAATCTTTCCTTGCAAGAACTACTGAAAGGAGTCCTACACGAAAAAAATCAAAGAATTCCAACTCTACATAATGTGACCAGTAGCAGAATAAACTAAGAACACAAACAACAACAGGAGAAATCAAAAACATAGGAAAGGGGAGAGCAAAATTGACAGAGTAAAATGACTAATACTGGTGAACCAAGACCAATTTTAAAAAGACTGTCACAGGGAGTCAGACAGTAACGCAGCAGGTTAAGTGCACGCGGTGCAAAGTGCAAGGACCTGACAAAGGATCCTGGTTCAAGCCCCTGGCTCCCCACCTGCAGGGGAGTCGCTTCACAGGCAGTGAAGCAGGTCTGCAGGTGTCTTTCTCTTCCCCTCTCTGTCTTCCCCTTCTCTTTCTATTTCTTTCTGTCCTTTCTAACAACAACATCATGGATCAATCTGCCAACGCCCATGTTCAGCGGGGAAGCAATAACAGAAGCCAGACCTTCCACCTTCTGCACTACATTATGACCCTGGGTCCATACTTTCATAAGGATAAAGAATAGGAAAGCTATCAGGGGAAGGGATGGGATATGGAGTTCCAGTGGTGGGAACTGTGTGAAGCTGTACCCCTCTTATCCTATGGTTTTTGTCAGTGTTTCCTCTTTATAAATAAAATTTTAAAAAAAAGAGAGACATTAATAAAAAATAACAACAATAATAATAACTACAGTAATAAAACAACAAGGGCAACAAAAGGGAATAAATAAATAGACTGTCATAAATATTATAAGTTAGACACAATACTCATGTAACCTTATTCAAGGAAATTAAACAATTGGTCCAAAAAGTTGTGTGGAACAGCAGAAGAAGCATAAACTGTTAAAGCATCCTGAAGAAAATGAAATAACCTGAGGTATCATGCTTCCCAACTTCAGTTTATACTACAAAACAAGAGTGTTGTAAACTATTAACCTTTAATGAAATGTAAAAAAAAAGAAAATAAAACAATCAAAGAAATCATCTTCTCCATGATGTATAACTATGAGACAATAGTACATTAACAAAGAGGATTTTTCCAGCAAGCAGTACCAAGATTTCAAGAAAGAAATAGCACTACCTAAGCATAACGACCTCTCACAGTCCAGCAGTTTGTAATATCTTTCCAAAGATGAGTTTTCATTGTAGCTCTAGTGTTTCTTCCATCACCATGGTATCCTGGGTGTATTCTGAACAAAGATCTTTATATTTAAACTTAAGTGTGCCAGGACAGGTGGAGATACAGCGAGAACCATAAAAGAGAACTGAATATAAAACACAGATACTGGAGTTTGGTTTGGATAGAGTACCTAGATGATACTTAAACTTGTATTCCTTCAAGGTAGAAGTAAATGTCTTCCACATGAAATGAATATGTGAAAGTAAGGAAAAGTGTGACTCTTGTATAGTTGAAGGAGTAAGAATATGGTGGACACTGACTATGGCCTTTGCAAGAGACTTTTACAAGCTTCTTTTCCTTTTCCTTTCTCTCCAAAAGATAGAAAAAAACTAAAACATATTGTTTTCAGTCTCTTCACAACTATAGAAAACATAATTGCAGATAACGAAGTATAAAAAGAAGTTTCTAAGAATGGGTCATGGTCCTTCTTTCTTCCTATAATATAATTCCTAAAACTAAAGCAGTAATTTTTCTGGCCATTAGGATGAATTCTGCGTTCTGATTTCTTAATTATTATTTAGCAAGACTTCAAGCAAATATAGTCATGATTAATAGGTATATTTCATATAATTAATATTCAGTTGTATTTCTTCTGGTCATAACAATTCTTTAAATATTTATAACATTTTTGAGCAAATTTTCCCTTTTTAAATTGGCTTTATGACTTTTTTCACTTCTAGATGCATTAAGAAGATATAATAAGGGCATTTTGACATTACAGTTAAGGCAAAGATAACAGTTGCTAGACAAAATATGAACTGTATGCTATATTGAGTCAACAAAATAAATAAATAAAACATTTAGAATAGTGACAATCACCCACACAGTGTATATATAAGTTGGCCAGTTTCCTGGTCATGAATCTGGCATTATAAAAGATCCAGTACTTAGTAAATGAAAGAGGAGATATCACAACAGACACTGCAGAAATTCAACATATCATGCGAGGCTTCTATGAACAACTATATGCCACCAAGCTAGAGAACCTGGAAGAAATGAATGATTTCCTAGATACCTACCAACTTCCAAAACTAAGTAAAGAGGAAGTGGATAACATGAACAGGCCCATCACAGCTAATGAAATTGAAACAGTTATCAAAAATCTTCCCAAAAATAAAAGTCCTGGACCAGATGGTTTTACAAATGAATTCTACAAAACTTTCAAAGAAGAACTAATACCTCTACTTTTAAAAGTCTTCCAGAAGATTGAAGACACTGGAATACTCCCTGCCAGCTTCTATGAAGCCAACATCACCCTGATACCAAAAGCAGACAGGGACACAACCAAAAAAGAAAACTACAGACCAATATCTCTGATGAACATAGATGCGAAAATATTGAACAAAATTCTAGCCAACCGGATACAGCAGTATATCAAAAAGATTGTTTATCATGACCAAGTGGGGTTTATCCCAGACATGCAAGGTTGGTTTAATATACGTAAATCAATCAATGTGATCCACCACATCAACAAAAGCAAGACCAAAAACCACATGGTCATATCAGTAGATGCAGAGAAAGCCTTTGACAAGATATAACATCCCTTTATGATCAAAACACTACAAAAAATGGGAATAGATGGAAAATTCCTGAAGATAGTGGAGTCTATATATAGCAAACCTACAGCCAACATCATACTCAATGGTGAAAAACTGGAAGCATTTCCCCTCAGATCAGGTACTAGACAGGGCTACCCACTATCACCATTACTATTCAACATAGTGTTGGAAGTTCTTGCCATAGCAATCAGGCAGGAGCAAGCAATTAAAGGCATACAGATTGGAAGAGAAGAAGTCAACCTCTCCTTATTTGCAGATGACATGATAGTATACATGGAAAAACCTAAGGAATCCAGCAAGAAGCTTTTGGAAATCATCAGGCAATACAGTAAGGTGTCAGGCTACAAAATTAACATTCAAAAGTCAGTGGCATTCCTCTATGCAAACACTAAGTTAGAAGAAATTGAAATCCAGAAATCCGTTCCTCTTTCTATAGCAACAAAAACAATAAAATATCTAGGAGTAAACCTAGCCAAAGAAGTGAAAGACTTGTATACTGAAAATTATGAGTCATTACTCAAAGAAATTGAAAAAGACACAAAGAAGTGGAAAGATATTCCATGTTCATGGGTTGGAAGAATTAACATCATCAAAATGAATATATTACCCAGAGCCATCTACAAATTTAATGCTATCCCCATCAAGATCCCAAGCACATTTTTTAGGAGAATAGAAAAATGCTACAAATGTTTATCTGGAACCAGAAAAGACCTAGAATTGCCAAAGCAATCTTGAGAAAAAAGAACAGAACCGGAGGCATCACACTGCCAGATCTCAAACTGTATTATAGGGCCATTGTCATCAAAACTGCTTGGTACTGGAACATGAACAGACACACTGACCAGTGGAATAGAATTGAGAGCCCAGAAGTAAACCTCCACACCTATGGACATCTAATCTTTGACGAAGGGGCCCAGACTATTACATGGGGAAAGCAGAGTCTCTTCAACAAATGGTGTTGGAAACAATGGGTTGAAACATGCAGAAGAATGAAACTGAATCACTGTATTTCACCAAATACAAAAGTAAATTCCAAGTGGATCAAGGACTTGGATGTTAGACCACAAACTATCAGATACTTAGAGGAAAATATTGGCAGAACTTTTTTCCGCATAAATTTTAAAGACATTTTCAATGAAACGAATCCAATTATAAAGAAGACTAAGGCACATATAAACCTATGGGACTACATCAAATTAAAAAGCTTCTTCACAGCAAAAGAAACCACTACCCAAACCAACAGACCCCTCACAGAATGGGAGAAGATCTTTACATGCCATACATCAGATAAGAGTTTAATAACCAACATATATAAAGAGCTTGCCAGACTCAACAACAAGACAACAAATAACCCCATCGAAAAATGGGGGGAGGACTTGGACAGAATATTCACCACAGAAGAGATCCAAAAGGCCGAGAAACACATGAAAAAATGCTCCAAGTCTCTGATTGTCAGAGAAATGCAAATCAAGACAACAATGAGATATCACTTCACTCCTGTGAGGATGTCATACATCAGAAAAGGTAACAGCAGCAAATGCTGGAGAGGGTGTGGGGTCAAAGGAACCCTCCTGCACTGCTGGTGGGAATGTCAATTGGTCCAACCTCTGTGGAGAACAGTCTGGAGAACTCTCAGAAGGCTAGAAATGGACCTACCCTATGACCCTGCAATTCCCCTCCTGGGGATATATCCTAAGGAACCCAACACACCCATACAAAAAGATCTGTGTACACATATGTTCTTGGCAGCACAATTTGTAATAGCCAAAACCTGGAAGCAACCCAGGTGTCCAACAACAGATGAGTGGCTGAGCAAGTTGTGGTCTATATACACAATGGAATACTACTCAGCTGTAAAAAATGGTGACTTCACTGTTTTCAGCCGATCTTGGATGGACCTTGAAAAAATCATGTTGAGTGAAATAAGTCAGAAACAGAAGGATGAATATGGGATGATCTCACTCTCAGGCCGAAGTTGAAAAACAAGATTAGAAAAGAAAACACAAGTCGAACCTGAAATGGAATTGGAGTATTACACCAAAGTAAAAGACCCTTGGGTGGGTGGGTGGGTGGGGAGAATACAGGTCCATGAAAGATGATGAATGACATAGTGGGGGTTATATTGTTAAATGGGAATCTGGGGAATGTTATGCATGTACAAACTATTGTATTTACTGTTGAATGTAAAGCATTAATTCCCCAATAAAGAAATAAATTATTTAAAAAAAAAAAAAGATCCAGTACTTAGAAGAATCCCATGCTTAGTTTAATGGTCTGCTTGTTTTATGTTCTGCTGCCAATATCTTGACTTTTTTTTTTTTAGTTATCAATCAAAACATTTCTACTTTATTTCACTTGCTGCTCGTAAGCCATAAAATTTTTAATAGCTCTATCATTGAGCTATATTGTAGTTAAACTTTGGAGTAATAGAACAGGCACACAGTGAACATATAACACATACAATGCATGTGCCTTCTATTTCTTGCTGTCTTGTTTGTAGAATGTCAATGGAGCTGCATGGACAGATAATTCTGTGAACATACAATATATGGTAGTTGAGCAAAATTCAAATCAAAAACAAAGAAAGCATGTTAAATCTACAATTGAGTATTTGATATCCTTGTCAGCCCTAGTGTAAACCCAAAATTGTTTTGAATGTATAAGAAGGCAAGGTTATCCTAAGAATATGAATGACCAAGTAGCCCTATCTCCTGATTTCTTATCCCCACCCACCCCATTTTATTTATTTATTTATTTATTTATTTATTTATTTATTTTGTCTCCAAGGTTATTGCTAGCGCTTGGTGCCTGCATCATGAATCCAATGCTCCTGGCTGCCATCTTTCCCATTTTTGTTGTTGTTGGACAGGACAGAGAGAAATTGAGAGAGGAAGGGAAGAGAGGGAAAGAGAAAAACAGACACCTGCAGACCTGCTTCACTGCTTACAGCATGAACCCCCCACACTTACTGCCCCCACTGGTAGGGAGCCAGGGGCTGAAACCGAGATCCTTGCTCTAGTCCTTGTGCTTCTACTATGTGAACTACTGCACAGCCCCCTTTTCATCTGCAGTCAAATGCTCTACCCCTGGGCTATACTCCCTGACTCAGCCCCCTTCTTGTTTCACTTTATTTATCAACCACTTACATGGAAATGATCACAGAAAAAGAGAAAGGGCATTCCATAGTTCCTTTTGCCTTCAGCTCACTTTTCCTTAACAGTAAGCTAACAATAGAGAGTGTTAATAGAATACATAGGTATAGCAGTTGAATTAACTTTAGTAAGAAAAAAGTATGTAAGAGTTAGGAGATACAGGGTGTGTGATGTCAGTGATTCCATTTACAAGTTCTAAGTGTTTTTACATTTAAAATTAGTGTTATATGATGTAAAAAAAATGAATGGCAAAACTCGTGAAAAAAAATTTAATTAAAAAATATTTCTTTAGGTGCTAGGATCTCTCACGTGTGGTTCTGGTGCTCCTGGGCCAACTTTTAAAAAATGATTTTCTTTTAGACAGAGAGGAAGAGAAAGAGAGAAAGAGAAACAGAAACCATAGTACCACTCCACCATCTGTGGCAATTCTCTGGTGCTATAGCGCTCCCATGAGTTACGAGGGTTCACACCTGAGGCCTCAAGCAAGGTAAGATACCCACTCTACTGGGTCAGTTAGCTCTCATTTCCATTTTCTTTTTTAACTAAATGACTTTAGATAGAAAGTTAAGAGCAGAGAGCAGTTGTGAGAACATAGAATAAAAGAAAAAGCTTTGTGTTTTATTGGTAGTAGCTTTAAGGACACTTTCTTCTTGCTTTTAAACAAGGATCTTTTGCATTCTCATGTTACAGTGAACTCTGCAAATTATGTAGTTGACCCTGGCCATGATTTACATTTGCACATATCACATAAGCTGTAATCAGAAGCTTGCTACCCTAAATACTAATTAGACATTGAATTTACAATAGCACATCCAAGAAATGAACCTTTAATAGAGGGGGAAGAAAATACAACTCTGCCAAGAGAGCCTATTCCATTTATAGTATATAGTTAAGCTAACGATTCATTTCCTGTAATATAGAAGAGGAGAAAAAGGCCCACATGTTCTTTCCAATCAAGTCTTGGTGCAAGCAAAAGGAGAGTGGCAAGAGCCAGGGTTTGGGTGAGTGTGAAGTCCAAGAGAAATCTGACCCCTTCCCCCACATCCTTTCTGGGAAGCTTCTGTTTCATGTATCAGAGACTATCCCTCTCACTGTGACTTCATGTGGATACAGAGAAAGGGCAGGTTAATGTTTGCTGACTCGCCCCAGCCTATTGTTTCAAATTGCCTTGAGACAGATACCACTTGTCAATTAATTAATTAATTAATTAATTAAAAAACCAACCATAAAACTGGCACAGGAGGGATCAGCAAGATAACTCACCTGGATAGTGCACTTGCTTTGTCATGGGCTCAGCCAACATTCAAGCCTGGCCCCTACGACACTGAAGGAAGTTTTGGTACTATGATGTCTTCCTCTGCCTTTTTATTCATGTTTGTCTTTCTATCTGAAAAAGTCAGCATCCTGAAAGAATGAAGCCTCAGAGATGACCAAAAAAGAAACCTGGCACAGGAGGTCTGACTAGACAGCTCACCTGCATAGTGCCCTGGGTTTGCCATGTATGACAACCAGATTTAAAACCAGCCTTCACCACACTGGAGGGAGCTTCAGTGCAATGGAGTTGTGTCCTACTTCTCTTTGTCTCTATGACTCTGCCTGACTCTCTTGTTATGTCTGAAAAAGACATGGGGAAACCCTGGCAATGCCCAAATAATAACAACAATAACAACAACTACCTGAAACAGGCACCCAAGCTTGTTGTTAAAATAATTTGAAAACCAGTTCCTATCCTTAACTGGCCTAAGGCATTGAAGAATAGCCCAACGAAATAAGATTCCTCAATTTACTGAGGAATTACAAAGTCAGAAAACCTCTCAGCATGAATCTCAACTTCCTTGAGCCTCCAAAATTCACACCAATAGAAAATGTTCTCAGGGGTTCAGGTGGTAGCACAGCAGGTTAAGCACACGTGGTGCGAAGCTCAAGTACCAGCTTAAGGATCCTGGTTCAAGCCGCCGGCTCCCCACCTACAGGGGAGTCACTTCACAAGCAGTGAAGCAGGTCTGCAGGTGACTATCTTTCTCCCTCTCTGTCTCCCCTCCTCTCTCCATTTCTCTCTGTCCTATCCAACAATGATGACATCAATAACAACAACAATAATAGCTACAACAACAATAAAGACAACAACAAGGGCAACAAAAGGGAAAATAAATACATAAAAAAAAGAAAAAGAAAAAAGAAAGTGTTCTCAAAAAAGAGATCACTTCCAGAGACCAGGTGGTGTTGCACCTGGGTGAGTGCACACATTACAATGCACCAGGACCTTGGTTCAAGCCCCTGTTCCCCACCTGCAGAGGGGGAAGCTTCACAAGTGATGAAGCAGGGCTACAGGTGTCTCTGTCTCTTTCTCTCTCTAATTCCCCTTCCCTTCTCAATTTCTCTCTCTACTATCAAATAAAATAAGTTTAGAAAAAAAAAAGAGATTACTTCCACTTTCCATCATGGTTCTGGATTAAACAAGAAATAGCTTCAGAAACCAAGAAAGCTTATCACAGAAATTGATGAGCAAATGAAATACCCCCCAACCCCCCAGGTCAGATGCTAGGGCAGTTGGCAGGTAGGCTAGGGTACCAGGACATGTAGTCCTACATTGGTCCAACAAGAGAGCGTGTATACAAGAAAGGAAGTGAAGGACAGCCATTGATGGCTTTGAATATAGAATACAATATAGAGAATATAGAATATAGAGAATAAACTTTTTTTTTTAAATGTAACCAAATGGTCTCTAAGACTTTGTGAGAACTATGGTGGTTATCAGTGAGTTGGGAGTATGGATGAGTGGCACAGAATCTTGATGATGGGTACTATGTGGAACTATAGCCATGCAATCTTAGAATCTTATAAACTGTTTATTATATCACTAATAGAAATGTTTTTAAGAGAGAGACTATATGCTATAGACTTTCATTTCTCAAGTAAGAATTGTTAGTGATAGTACTCTATTCTCTTTCTGCTATTTCTCACAGGCTTGCTTTGCTTAGTTAAAGGGGAAAGAACAACATTTAAGAGGTGATCAGTCAGTCACCCAGAGAACCTGAATTTGGAGTTTGTTGAAGCACATGGAAAACGTATGGCTTAAGTCCCCTTGGGGTGTTTATCAGAAACCAGTTCACTATTACCCATTGAAATTCTACTCTCTAGTTGTTCTAATCAAAGGAGCAGTTTCATGACCCCACAAAATGCAAATCACTAGCTGTATGGCCTTCTTCTGCGCCCTGTGTTCTGAAGGCACTACATGTTCATTGGCAGTGCTTCACCTTGGCACAGAAACAGCACCACCTCCATTCTTGTGTCCCACCATGCCACACAAAATCCCACATGGAAGCACATCTTTTCAGTGTCTGCTTGCAGCCACTCTTTCAGTAAACTCAACCCTAGGCCTGTGGAGCTAGCCAAGGGAGCTGCACTGAGATTCTGCCAGGTTCACCCATATTTCCTTCCCTCTGAGACTTGGGCACAAGTCTCTCTTCTTTTTCAACAAAGCAAAGCAAGCCCTCTGTCAGCCTTGCCCTACCAGTTCAATAGACAAGCCTAATCCTGTCTGAGTCACACCTATGAGACACTACAGAAAATAAGTTGACCTGAATATTCATCTAGTCTGTTTAAGAAAAGCTGCTGGGATCTTGAAGTGATTGTACCGAAAACCAAAATTACTTGGAATCAACATGCCATTTGATTTTTTTCAGGTAACTTGTTGAAACTGAGAAGTCCAGGAAAAATATTTACAGGCGACTGAGGGTTATTATACATATCAGCAAAACCGAATTTCTTAACTTCAGTTGGAGCCACCAAGTTAGAAAGGTGCTAGCCCATATCTATAGGTCTTACTGAGAGATGAGGCAACATTGGCTCTGCCACCTCTTCTAGATTTATTAAACTGTTGGGGATGAAAGTATGTCCCTAGTGTCACAGTGGAGAGAGGAGAGCATTACCTTCCCTGATTCAAGCTCAGGAAGGGACTCTTAATTAAAGGACTCTTATGAACCTTGTGAGACACTTTATGGTTGGGGGAGGGTGTGTGCTGGTCACAGGATTTCTAGGCTTTGTGGGATCTGCTACCTGCTTAGAGACCTCTAAAAGAAAGTTTTCTGGATCTTCACCCTAAAAAGAAAAGGTGAGTGCTTACAGATGAAGCAAATCTAATGTATTTACTTTACTCAGAGTAAAATGGATTTGATTCTGTAAGCTAGCATGCCCACGTGTGTCTTCCACTGGAAACAGGATCTAGGTGATGGCAGTATGAAGACATTTTAGGAGGGAATTGCCCAAATCAAAGCATATATATATGGACAAGAGTCTCGCCCTAAAGAGAAAGGGTCATTTTATTTTAATGCATTTGGCCTTATGAGTGGTGGGGGGGGAGAGAGAACAATTAATACCAGACTACAAGAAAACCCACAGAGCAGCCCTATTTGCCCTCTCATCTATCTACTTTCTGATGGCTTTCCAACCTGAGAGGAACCAGAGATGAATAGTGAGTGGGATAGGAAAAGTGGAGGAGTCCAGGTGGTGGAATGGTGAGATAAAGTAGACCATCCAACAACTGGTGGTCGGTGCATGGTGGTGGATGAATAGCTGGAGAGATCAAAAGATCTCACAGTTCATCATATAGGACTTGTTAACCCTATTCCTGTAAACCAAAATCTGTTAATATCTGAAAGGACTGCAAATGTATGGTAGCTGGTTAAACTATGATTGAGGATTGAGCAAGGAGAGGGGACAGGAGATATTTGAAAATCTAAGTAGGAGAGGAAGAAGATGCTTCCAGCTTGAACCCCAGGGAGCCAGCAGATTGAACAAACCTATTACATCTGGATACAGGTGAGAAACTGGAGGGAGAAGTAGTTTACACTTACAGATTTCAAATAAATGGCTTACTACAGAAAACTGGCCTTGATGTTTACAATGTCACATCTCACTGAAAATTACAGCATTCAACAGCTAGGCATCAAGTGTGTATCTTTCCCATAGCTTCTATCAATTACTTTTCCACCTCAGAAGTGCATCCCCTTGGGAGAGAAATAAAATCTAACTTGCTTTTTGTTTGTTTGTTTGTTTTTAATACTTAACATGCTATCATGACTATTTTATTTTTAACTTTAAGCCATTTTTTTAAATTTTTATTTGTAAAAAGGAAACATTGACAAAAACCATAAGATAAGAGGGGTACAACTCCACACAATTCCCACCACCAGAACTCTGCATCCTATCCCCTCCCCTAATAGCTTTCCTATTCTTTAACCCTCTGGGAGTATAGACCCAGGGTCTTTATGGGGTGCAGAAGATGGAAGGTCTGGCTTCTATAATTGCTTCCCCGCTGAACATGGGCATTGGCAGGTTGATACTCCCAGCCTGTCTCTCTCATTCCCTAGTGGGGTGTGGCTCTGGGGAAGCAGGGCTCCAGGACACATTGGTGGGATTGTCTGTCTAGGGAAATCCGGTTGGCATCATAGTAGCATCTGGAACCTGGTGGCTGAAAAAAAATTTTAACATATAAAGCCAAACAAATTGTTGACTAATCATGAACCTAAAGGCTGTAGTAATGCAGATGAAGAGTTGGGGAGTCTCTGTTTTGTAGATACTTAGTAGTCCTATTTTAGTTATTTTCCAAAGAGCCTATGACTATACTAGTTTGTTTTTTTTTTCTTTTCCTGAGCCTGACATCTGATATGAAGGTGGATTCAACTTATAGTCTAGGCAGATGATGTTATGGCTAGAAAAGGACCAGAAAGCTGGATGAGGGAAGAGAGTAGCTCCCTAATATGGGAAAGAGGTATAAATATTGTTGACTGTAAACCCCATCCATTTGACCTGATCAGGGGCCCATATTCAGCTTAGGAGCCTATGTGACCTCTGCATCCCTGAAGATCTGAGCTCACATTCTGTGGTCACGACTAGGAACACTCCAAGCTGTCCCAATTTCAGGACCCATCTTCTTCAGGTGGAGTATGTTGTCCAGCCTTCCTTCAGAGTATGAAACATTCTCTACCGTTGTTGATCCAAGTTGGGGGCAAGGTCTTATAGGGGCACACAAAGGGATCTATTATGTTGTTACTGATAGAAATGACCAGTAACAATGGAGAGATGTATCTTTTTGAGATCTAGGCCCATCATGTCTGTTTGGGAATCTCACATTTTGTTAAATTTGTGATCAGTGGTAGTTTACAAGATAGTAAGACTGCAGAGTATAGTTGACCACCAAAGTTCTGTGTTTCCCCATCCTCTTTTCCAACAGTAACCACACAGTTCTCATAAAGTCTTAGAAGCAGTTTGCTTTCTTCTTCTTCTCCTTCTCCTTCTCCTTCTCCTTCTCCTTCTCCTTCTCCTTCTCCTCCTCCTCCTTCTTCTTCTTTTCTCCTTCTCCTTCTTCTTCTTCTCTTTCTCCTTCTTCTTTCCTTCTTCTTCTTCTTCTTCTTCTTCTTCTTCTTCTTCTTCTTCTTCTTCTTCTTCTTCTTCTTCTTCTTCTTCTTCTTCTTCTTCTTCGTGTGTATGCTTTAGTTCTCTAGCATCCACATGTGAGTGAAACCATCTGTCATGTCTTTTATGTCTTAACTTATTTTGCTAAGCATAATCACCTCCACTTCTACCCACTTTGTCCTAAATGACACAATATCATATATATATATAAATTTCAGAGTAGCATTCCATGGAGTATATATGTCCTATAACTTTTCTAATCTAGTCATCTGTCAGTGGGCATTTAGGCTACTTCCAGTCTTTGGCTACTGTGAATAATGCAGCTATGAACAAAGGGGTGCATATGTCCCTTCAAATTAGTGTTTGAATGTCCTTTGGATAAATGCCTAAATGTGGTATTGCTGGATCATAAGGTATTTCCATTTGTATCAATCATAATAATTTTAATTTATAATAAGACAGTTCTGTGAAAATAAAATAATATACCATGTATCTTTTAGTGTTGAAATTGTTACATTAAAAGTCTCATATTTAATAAGACATTAAATATATTATATGAGCATAGTAACTGTACTATGCTCATGTACACACTGTGTTTCTTATTATGCTTATAAATGAAGTTTTATAAAACAAATAAGATTTTAATTGTCAGAAAAGGAAAGAGTATAGGAATTAATATATGCTGTGTGGTCTAAATCACTGAAGTGTGAATACTAAGCAAAGTCCAGACATAAGGTTAATATGTGAGGACTTGTATTTGACTTCATTACTTTTAATGCATTCAGAATAAAGTGGAAGGTAATATAATTTTAAAGTTTAATTTGAATTTTTGGTAATATGTCTTTCAGCAAAGAAAACTGGACTCTTTCCCCAGTTGCCTTTGGCAATAAACCCCACAGTGACTGATCTTCATGACCTCATCCTGGAATTTGGCTTGAGTGGCCAATTTTAATCAACCTGAAAATAATGCCTCTTTGTCTATTTGGAAAACAAATGGTGACAGATTGGCTCTTTCTGCTATAACCATAGCTCATCTGACTAGCTTTGCCCATGAAAGTCTTAGGAAAGTATGGGATAGAATTTGAAGAGTTAGTTGTGTGTGAAAATCTTAATGAACTCAGTCACCTTGTAATTTAATGGCCAAGAAGCAGCTGTCTGAACAGATTAGCCATTAAATCTCAGATGTGAGGTTGTTTGACCTTAATTTGCATATTTAAAATCAGATTTCATAGGGTGTAGTCAGCTCTCTGAGGCAAGTGAAGTTTCAGTTCTGTCAGGTTACAAGGCTGCACAGCACAACTTGGGCCAGGCACTAGTTAAAAAAGCAAAAGGTCACACTGCTTTCTTTTGTTTTATTAAATTAAAATGGTTTCATGTGATTGGCCTAACTCATTGGTCACTTTGTTTTCTGAGCTGCTGGGTCAACATTCATTTAAAGCATTCGGTATTGCACATCTAATATATAGCAGGCAGTTAAAAACATTGTTTATGTTGGTCTGTATGGTATAGTATATACTCTAGTATATTTATTCCTGAGTATAGATAACTGTTACTAAAGTACAGAACATTGCAAGTAAAGGAATAAAGATGGGGCAGGCTAGATAGCATGATGGTTATGCAAAGAGACTCTTATGCCTGAGGCACTAAGGTCCCAGGTTCAGTCCCTGGCTAGAGTTGAGCAGGTCTCTGGTAACAAAATAGTAATAATAATAATGAATAAAGATGTAGGAAGCCAGGTGGTGGTGTACCTGGTTAAGCACACACACATTAAAGTTCACAAGGACCCAGGTTCAAACCCCTGGTCTTCACCTGCAGAAGAAAAGCTTCATGATTGGTGGAGCAGGGCTGCAGGTGTCTTTCTGTCTCTCTCCCTCCCCCACCCCTCTCAATTTCTCTCTGTCTCTATCCAATAATAAATAAATAAAATTTAAAAAATAAAGATATTAAAGAGTGTTGCCAAAGAAAATGCCTAAAACAATGAAGTAAAAAGTTGTACAGAATTCTGACATTACTAATAGAATTTTCTCAAAATTCATACTGAGTATCCCCTGTTCCACTGCAACTGAGTGAGGTCATACACTGAATTAAATTGTGCCTTCTCTTCCATTTATGTATTGAAACATTTTATACATAACCTTTTATATGAAACCTTTTAAAAGGACTACATATAGAGGTGGAGTCTGTAGTAAGCAATTAAGGCTAAATTGGGTCTTCAGGGTGGCGTCCTAATCTGACAGTATTGTACCTACATACTTATAAGAAGAGGACCATCTTTATCTCTTTATCTCTCTCCTTTTAATATTTTATTTATTATTCATTATTGGCTATAGACAGAGAGAAATTAAGAGAGATGGGGGAGACAGAGAAGGAAAATAAGTGAGAAAGAGAGATATGAGCAGCACTGCTTCATTGGTCATGAAGCTTCCCCTCCTACAGGTGGGGGTGGAGGCTTGAATGTAGGTCCTTGAACGCTGTAACAAGTGTGCTCAACCAGGTACACCACCACCCATCCCATACAAGCTGAGAGAAAGCTCTCTACAATAAAGAAAAGATGCCTCACGAGAAACATCAGCACGTTCATTTTGGACTTTACAGCATCCAGAACTGGTATGAAATAAATCCTTGATATTCATACCAGCCAGTCTGTGGTACTTTTGATGGCAGCTGAGTTAAGATATCATGTGATTAAGTTCTGACCAGGGAGTTACAGAGCAGAAGTGATAAGTGTGACTTCTGAGTTATGTCATCATACAGAAAGGCACATCCTCCACTCCCCCTTTTCTCATTACTAGGATCTGTACAAGACGACCATTTTGCACTACTCAAATGAAGACAAAGTTTTAGGAACAGGGAGCAATAGCACTGAGTGACTGGGTCCCTCACACCATAGATCCATTGTCCTGATTATACTACATATGCTCAAATTTTGTTGAACTATAACTCAGCACTGAACCAGAGTTTTGTCTACAAGTGGCAACACTTTCATTTGGTTCCATTAGGAGATTGCAACTTCCTAAAATGTAGTCACCACTTTGGCAAGACCTTGTAAGTGCTCCAATGTGAAGGAAAATAAAAAGCTTATATGGGAAGATCTATCTCTTGCAAAGAGGGAAGAGAAATTGTAAAAGGGGGGGAGGATTGCAGATCAGTGCAATGATACAATGCCTCCTCTGAGGCTGTGGACTGCTAGTGTTTGTTGATTTCTAGAAGAGGCTGGCTTCATCTCTCCACACTCCAAATTCCAGATGTCAGGATATTCACTGAATGAGAGTGATGCATGTGGGTGTAAATTCACTTTACTAAGTAGCCAGGCAAAGTAGATCTGCACAAGTTCAACTTTCCTAGTGGCCACCTGATTCCATTTGGATGTTTCACTTGTATTTCTAATTTTCATTTCATGATTTCTTAGTCATCTCCACAACTATTACATGAGAGAAAAAAAAATTCATTTAATTTACTGTTATATTTAGTCTTTGTCTTATCTACTTATTATTTTATTGTGAGAGAAAAAGATCAAAGTGCTCCTTCACCACTTATGACATTCTATTTGTTGTGTCTTGCTTGTATGTGGTGCTGGAGATTAAGGTCAGGGCCTCACATAAGTAAGGCATGTACTCCTGCTGAACCATCCTCTTAACCATACAATATTAACTCAGTGTCTAATACAATTGAAAAGTGTGATTAAAATTAAAATTCTAGAATATGATGTTTTTCAAAAGTAAATACAGACAAAAGTTTCTTGGGGTAGATTGTGCCAGTTTGCAATGTGGTCTTAATTCTTTTTTCTTTTTTTTTTTTTTTGTGCCTCCATGGTTATCACTAGGGCTTGGTGCCTGCACTATTTGGCAGTCATTTTTCTAGGTTTTGGTTTTTTTTCTTTTTAATTATTATTATTAGATAGGACAGAGAGAAATTGAGGGGGAAGATAAAAGGTAGATAGGAAGGAGGGAGACAGGGAGACACCTGCAGACCTGCTTCACTACTTGTGAAGCTACGCATCTGCAAGTGAAAAGCTGGGGGCTCGGACTGGGATCCTTGAGCGGGTGTTTGTGCTTCATACTATGTACACTTAACTCAGTGTGCCACCGCTCGATTCCCTTAATTCTTAAGTCTCTTTCCTGAGGCTTAAACTCAAGAATCTGGAAAGTTGCAGCATTACACATATTCATTCCTCTTCGTTCTAGTTTATTGAAAGCACCCATTTCACATACTCCAGTAAAAGTCCCTGCCTGTAATTTTTTTAGTGGTACCAAGGATTGAACCTGGGATCTCAGTATCCCATGCATGAAAAGTCTTTGGAATAAACATTAAGCTATCTCCCCAGGTATAATGACATTTCATACATAATATGCAAGCTTGGCTTTACTTCAAATTTACCACTATTCCAGGCATGGAAACTTTCTGGACTGTTTTCTTGAAGTGGGAGGTGCTCTACTGTGGATGTTATCCTTTATAACATCTTCTTCTGGAGTTGAGTGAGAACACATATATTATATCCTTCATTTGTTGAAAGTTTTATTAATTATAAAAGTAGGAAGTTACAAGCAAAAAGTCATAGTTATATTAAATAGCCAAAGAAAAGGAATTAGCAGATAGATTAAAGAGAAATTACCACAAGCAGGGTTGGACATAGTGTCTACCTTTCTTTTAGTGCAGGTTCTGTGTAATTTTAAAGGAGTTCATGCTTAAAGAAGTTCAAAGCTTGCATAGTCTGGCAATTCTCCAATAAGTGTTAGTGAAATGCTGTGAGTTAAATTTCATTCCTAACACATTTGTACTTTGGGTTAGTAAAGGTTTCATTTATACAACTCCAATGAGTGTGTGTGTGTGTGTGTGTGTGTGTGTTGGGGGTGCAGGTATTTTACCATAACAAGTAATTCTAAGACACCATCTAAATGTCCTATAATTTAACTTTATCCTGATACTGTCTATCCCACAGGTTAAGTGTCCAATCTCACAAGATTTCCTCCCAACACACACACACACACACACACACACACACACACACACACACACACACACACACACACTTACTTCAGATTCTAATCATAAGTCCAACTTGTCACTTGTATTTCCAATATAACAGCAGTAAGTCAGAGCCCTCTCTTTGGGTTCTATTAATTATAGCATGTCACAGAACTCAATAAGCCCCTTTCATTATTGGACTACTGGTTCATTATAGAAGGATATAACCCAGGAACAGCCAGATGGGAGAAATGCATAGATAAGTATGGAGAAAGGGCAAGAGACATCCACATCACTCTTCTTTAATCACCATGTGTTCACCAATGTGGAAGCCCTCCAAACCTTTTGTGTTTTTATGGAGACTTCACTATATAGGCATATTTGTTCAAACCACTGGCCTTTGTGACTGAACTCAATTTCAAGCTCACCTCCTTCTACCTCTCCCCAGACACATGGAGATGGGGTTATAAGATCCAACACTCTCACCACATGGGTGACTCTATTACCCCAAGAGCTCGAATCCTTTGGTGATTTCTGAAAGTCATCTTGTTCATATAACATTAATAATAACTTTCATCACATGAAATTCCAAAGTTCTAGGAGCACTTTGCCAGAGAGAGGACAGAGACCAAATATATATTTCTTATTATGAACAATAATTTAGCCTTAGTGCTGGGATGTGAGTCACCCTTTGACAGAGGCTGAACCCTAAGAATGGGAAATATAAAAGAAGAGAGAATATGTCAATCGCCTAGAAAACCAAAAAGTTATCTTTCCCTTAGTGGATCAGTCAGGATTAGCAATGGGCTAATGGAGGGGGAGGGACAAAGATATATAAGTGGTAAAAACATTTGTTTTTGGTATTTTCAGTATCACACAGGAACTTGAGACACTAATAAAATGAGGAAAGATTTCCAGTATTACAGCTCAGGTATAAAAATATGAGACTGAGAGATAGTTCTGCACAGAGATCTAGGTTTGAGGCCTTCAGATGACATGGGACTAGCATGGAGAGCATCAGGGAGCAGCTCTAGACAATGGAGCAGTGCTGCAATGGCTTTTCTCTTTTTTCCTATTTGATATAAAATGAATCAAAAATACTGACCCCAAAGCAGTGGACTTGCAAATGCACGGGGCTCATGGGACAGACCCCAGAGAAGTTTTTTGTATGTGAAACATAATTTAAGAGTAGCTATTGCATATTTTTGATACTTTCCAAAGTTAAGGGGCATCAGAAAGAAACGGTAATCATGAAATTGCATGCCCATGTTTTAAAATATTATTTAATATTTCACATGGGAAGTAGACTTTAAATATGACCTGTCATGTTTTCTTTTGCTGAAATTTTTTTTTATTGCAAGTAGTTTACATTTAAAAGAGAAATTTTTACAGTAAAAAAAATGGGTCTTATGGTTATTTTCATTGGAAATTGGAAAAGGTGATATTAAGCTCACATTCCATTTTGGAGGTAGTGAAAGGAGTGAGATAAATGAAGCCTTTTGTAGAAAAAGTTTCTAGTCTTTAGTCTACCACAACTCCTTGCTACCACCTCGCCTACCTGCCTTCTGTAGGTACTGAACTTAGCTATCCTAATAGATTCTCCTGTGGACTGTTTTTCCCCCAAGGATTTGATGTACTGTAGCTAAGTATGTGCTCTATAAATATTCATTGAATAATAAATGAATGAATGAATTGATCCTGCTCAAGATTCACCAAAGTCTGATGTCAATGATTGTCCTCAGGCTGGAATAAGTTATGGACCCTTGTTTTGATCATCTTGCCTGGACCTCTGTTCCCAGCCAGGAAAGAAAGTCGAAGCCAGATGACATGACTTTATCTCTAGGGAAGCAGCTTTTGTAGTTATTCCTGATAATTTACTGAACCTGACCCTCTGCTCATTTGTATTGAAACCTTTATTTTTTTATTGTCTACTGCTTGGTACTTGGAGCCAAACCTAATTGATTTCTGGACTTATACCTTTCCATTTGTATGCCTTTTAAAAGCTGGTTTAGATTCTTCCTTAAAAAAAAAATAAACATGACTTCTGCCTGGTGACCCAATATGCTTATCAGTTTATTTAACAATTCTGTGATTTCAGTTATGTCCTCAGGAAACTGTGCTTGATTCCAAGTGAAACACTTGAGTGTTTTATTGGCAAGTTACACACAAAGTGTCACAAATGCACAGACTTTAATTTATGAGTTAGTTAAGAGAAAAGATTATTAAAAAAAAAACTGGTTAGGAACTGGGAAGACGAGGAGGCAAGAAAGAAGCAGCTATTATTTGTTTTGTAGCATTAGCATAAGTAAAGGAGTGAAAATTTTTAAGCAAATAATTTAATCTTGAACTATACTATGGCATATGGATATAAATTCAAAGCATTTCCTTTTTAAATGGCTTTATTTTCATTAAAAAACTTTATTATCTTTATTTATTTGATAGAGACTTCCAGAAATTGAGAAGAAGGGGGAGAGAGAGAGAAAAAGAGAGAGAGACTTGCAGCACTGCTTTTCCACTTGTGAAACTTTCCCCCTGCAGGTGGGGACTGGAGGCTTGAACCCAGATGCTTGTACATTGTAACATGCACTCAAACAGCTGCACCACCACATCTCCCAGATGGCTTTATTTATTTATTTTTTATTATTTTGATGCTACATAGAGAAATTGAGAGGGGGAAAGACAGAGAAAAAGGGAAACCTAGAGCATTGTTTCAGTGCTCATAAAACTTCCTCTCTGCAGATGAGGCTTGAATTGTGTTTCTTGAGCATGGTAATATGTGAGCTCAACAGGGTGCCCCACCACCTGGTTCCCAATTTAAAAAAAAATTACACACACACACAAAAGCCATCTAGTCTGTTCCAGGAGGTGAATTTTCTGACCCTGGTTAATATTTTCCTGCCATTATGCTTTACCTAATCATCATAAATTCTGCCCCCTTTCTTCTGGAAGTTGAAACAGGGACAGACTCTTCCTACTGTTCTGTGGGGTGACTGGTGCTTCACAAACATGCTGGAAAGAAGTCTAAACTCCTTTCAGAAGGATACGTATATTAAAAAAAAATAATAACAACACAATTTCATTATTTCATTGCAAAAATCTCTTATATCTTTAAGTGTTATACATATCATTTCCAATAATGAGTAAGAGCTCCCTCAATACCAGTCATGAAACAAGAAGCATTTCCTGCTTTCACCTTATGTGTGTGTTTTCTGAGTTCTTCAAACTCCAACACTTGGGGGCGAGTTGGGAGGGAGAAGCATTTTTTCATGTGTTTATTGTTTATTAAATATCCTTGATGAGCTTATTGCCTTACCAAGCAAGAGCCAGAAAGTGGGTGTTAGAAGCATCAGGGAGGGAGTTGGGCGGTAGTGCAGCAGGTTAAGCACATGTGACATGAAGCTCAAGGACGGGCTAAGGATCCTGGTTTGAGCTCCCGGCTCTCCACCTCCAGGGGAGTCGCTACACAGGCAGTGAAGAAGGACTGCAGGTATCTAACTTTCTCTCCCCCTGTCTTCCCCTCCTCTCTCCATTTCTCTCTGTTCCTTCCAACAACGATGACATCAATAATAAAAACAAGGGCAACAAAAGAAAACTAAATAAATTTTTAAAAGAGTATCAGGGAAAGATTACAGGGCACAAAAGAATATGAAGAAATTAATCCTTCAATGAAAATCAAAAAGTTAGTCTTTGGAAACAGATAAAATCAACACATTTCATTAATTCATTATTGTGTCCCAGCCTCTACCCTTGTGTTTGTCACATAGTGAGTGCTCAATAATCATTATTTATTCTGCTCTTTCATCTATTATGACAATAATTAACTTGATCACACCAAAATGTGCAAGACAGCAATTTAATGTAGATCCTTCTGGAATCAGTTGTTAACTCAAAGTTGTCAACTCAGTAATAGTGAAATTTCTGAGAGATAGAGAGACTTTGGAATCTGCCTTAAAAGAATGTAGAGTCACACAACATAAGGCAAACTATGAATTGCATTAACCTGGTTTTGTAGGAGAAAGTCCCAGGTTCCTTGAACAGTTATGCAAATTCAGTAAAATCACTGACCCAAAATACAGTTGATGAGAGATTTGAGTTCTGCAACAGATATCCATCCTATGCCAAACTCACTATATGGACTAGCAGAATCTGGATATATCCAAGTGCTTTAATTTAGTTACATCAGTATGTGGTATTGAAATACACACAGGTTTACATGTTAAGAGCTCTCCATTTCAGTTCACCATCTTGGTATTTATGTTGTTTCTCAGGGGTTTTTATAACTCAAACTTTTGCTGGGATGATTAGTTACTCATCCAATTTCACTGATTATCTCTTTTTGTTCCTCCTTTATGTGCTCCCAAGTCTACTGGGACCATCGATAACCCTCATCTATATCCAAACTCAGTGTATTAGTTAGTTGGTCTTCTCTCTGCCAGTATTATACCCATACCAGGGCTGAGGGACTGGGTATGGGGAGACAGGCCCTTCCAAAGAGCATCTTCTATAAATCTCTGTGTCTGGCACATACTGTGAGCTCAGTAAATATCTACTGACTTCACTGGAATAAACCATGGGAGTAGGGAGATTTTCAACATCCTTTGATTGGGTTGAAAGAAAGCCAAGTATAGAGTCAGAAAGCAAATTCTGAAATCATAAATTTATTGTTTGTCCCCAGAGAGACCAAACTCCTTCCTGGAAGACAGTGCTTTTATATACTTCATTTATATCACCTACTCAGAAACATCTTTTGTGGTCACAACCATAGCAATATCATAATAACAGCCATTATTTGTTGCTATGTCAAGTAGGATGCCTAGTACTTTATATATTTTAATTCTGTTCTTATAAAATCCAGGAAGATCAGTACTATTCTTATTAAATTATTGAAATAATGTCAGAGAGGCTTAATGATTTGCTCAAAGTCATTGGATTAGTAAGTAACTACTCTTTTCTTCTCTAAAAATCTGTTTGAGTCACAACTAAGAAAAAATTGTCTGATTCCTGACATTCCCATCTCCACTAATGTCAAGCATATTCCTTGACTCTTGAAAGGCAAATACTTGTAAGAAAACCATTTATACTGGAGTGTGATCTAATAAAGCAAAGTAGAGTGCTATGTAACAAGGTTTCATACCTAAATCAGTCTGGAGTAAGGACTAGGGCAAGCTTCTCAGAGCAAGAGAGCCAAGAATATATAGTGTTGAGAAGTAGGAGTGTTATAGGTATAAAAGGCAGACAAGATATAATATGAATTGAAGGAAGAGAAGAGGCTTCTCACAGGTTTCTGGCTCCATTGCCAGAGGTGAGCCAACAGGAAGAAAGAGAAGACAGGTATGTGTGTTTCCATTGTTTAAAGCAGAACTGCAAACCCAAACACCAGAAGCACCATAGGGAGTTCTGTGGGTGGAGGAACGGTGCTTTGGTGTCTTTCTCTCTTTTTGTCAGACTCTCCCACTTTCATCTCCCTCATTTTCTCTAAGTATATAGAATGAGAAAATTGACCAGTGAGGCCATTGTGTGAAGCTCTTGAATAATTTTCTAGTGCTACCTTTAAAAAACAAAACAAACAAGCAAGCAAACAAACAAAAAAACTGTGTTAAAAGGGATAGAATGAGAAAATTGACCAGCGAGGCCATTGTGTGAAGCTCTTGAATAATTTTCTAGTGCCACCTTTAAAAAACAAAGCAAACAAACAAACAAACAAAAAAACTGTTAAAAGGGTGAGTCAGATACACATAAATGTTACTGTAGTACACTATTATAATTATTGTTTCACTAGTAGTTGCTGTTAGTCTCTTACCACGTCTAGTTTATAAATTAAATTTTGTTGTAGGTATGTGCATCTACAGGAAAGACAGTATATACAGAGTTTAATACTGTATTTTCAGGCATTCATGGGATCTGGGGCCAGGGGGATCCTGGAGTTACTACAATGTCCAGTTTTTAAAAACAGTTTTTAAAAAAAAGCCTGAAGTTATTACAATGTCCAATTTTTTAAAAACAAACAAACAAAGAAACAAAGTATAAGAAGAATGACCAATTCAGTGAAAAAAATAGAAATCATTCTTGAAGAAGGAATACTAGCTAAAAACTAAAAATAAGCTGTTTTAAATATTCTCAATCCTAAATAAAACTATATATGAGCAAAATAAAAATCTCAATAGAGAGACAAAATCTATGAAAAGGAACCACACAGAAAATCTGGAGGTGAAAAGCATAAAAACTGAAATGAAATGTTCACGAGTTTTCCCTGATCTGCAAAAGATATGTTTAAAGATCCACAGTAGATATCTGAAATCACAGACTATACTGAACTCTGTATATTCTTTGTTTCATTCTATACACCCATAGTTATGATAAAGGCTAATTTATAGGTTTGGCATGTTACACAAAAGATTAACAATAATAACTAATAATTAAATGGAACAATTATGGGAATATCCTGTAATAAGGTATGAGAATTTATTCCCTCTCTCTCAAAAATACCATATTTCATGTAATATTTTTGGGCTCTGTGTAACTAATTTCATGGAAAGAAATTTTGTGGGGAAAAAAGGGACTGCTATGAGTATTATTATAGAACAATAAATAAATATAAGACATTGCTTTAGGTTACTAGAGATAGCATAGTGATTCTGTATAAAGGCTTTCATGAATGAGGCTCTAAAGTTCCAGGTTCAGTCTACCATATCACCATAAGCCAGAGCTAAGTAGTGATCTGGAAAAAAAAGACATTGTTGTGTTCTGGGAAGTGGCACAGTGGATAAACATTGGGTTCTCAACCATGAGGTCCTGAGTTCCATCCCTGGCAGCACATATACCAGAGCAATGTCTGGTTCTTTCTCTCCTCCTATCTTTCTCATGAATAAATAAATAAATTCCTTTTTTTAAAAAGACATTATTGTAATAGAACCACTATAGAACTTTTGAAACTATCCTGTGCATCATAATATATCTTATAGTGTCTCCGGTCTCTGCCCAGTTGTTAGAAGCTACATATTTCCAGTAAAGAAAAGCCAAAATTTCTTCAGAAATTTAGTTATCCTCTAGGGGACAAAATTAGGACCTTTACAGGGAAAAACTATAGGACACTGTTAAAAAGAAATATAGGATGACACACAGAAATAGAAGAAAATTCCTTGTTCTTGGACTGGAAGAATATTGTTAAAATGGTCATTCTGTCAAAAAGCAATTTACAGTTTCAATGCAATCTCTATCTAGATCCCAATGGTATTTTTCAAGGAAATTGAACAACTTGTCCAAAAATTCGTATGTGGAGCCACAATACACACACACACACACACACAGAGACAGAAGCTATTTTCTAGAAAAAAGGTAAAATATGGAGATATGCTTCTCAACTTCAGTTTCTAGTACAAAGCAGCATGGTACTGGAATAAAAATAAACACTTAAATCAGTGGAGCAGACTTTAAAAAAAATTTTATTTATTTATTTATTTTATTTTTGTTGCTTTTTTATTGTTGTGGTTATTATTGCTGTTGATGTTGTCGTTGCTGGATATGACAGAGAAATGGAGAGAGGAAGGGAAGACAGAAAGGGAGAGAAAGATGGACACCTGCAGGCCTGCTTCACCGCCTGTGAAGCAACTCCCCTGCAGGCGGGGAGATGGGTGCCTGTCCTTGCACTTTGCGCCATGTGGCTTAATCCACTGCACTACCGCCCGACTCCCCAGTGGAGCTGAATTTTTAAAAAAAATTTCCAAAATAACTGCTCAGTCCTGGCTTATGGTGGTTCAGAATATTGAATCTGGGACTTTAGAAACTCAGGCATGAGAGTCTCCTTGCATAACCATTATGTTATCTCTCCTGGCCAGTGGATCAGAACTGAGAGCCCAGAAATAAGCTCACACATATACAACCACTTAGTATATGACAAAGGCACCAAAATAATTCACTGGGGGTAAAGAAATTATCTTTAACAAATGGTGCTATGAAATTGGACAGCCACATGTAGAAAAGTGAAATTAGGACACCACCTAACACCATACAAAACTGAATCAAAATAGATAAAAAAAACTTGGATATTATACCACAGACTCTAAAATTTATAGAAGAAAATATCATGAAACTTCACAGGATCTTCACATCAAAGTTGCATTTGGAGACTCAACCCACTGAGCATGGGAAATGAAAACAGGAGTAAATAAATGAAACTAAAAAAAGCTTCTACACATTGAAAACAAACTACATAAAAATAAACAAGAAACCCAGTAAATGGGAAAAGATGTTTGCACATCACACATCTGACAAGAGACTGATATCAAACGTCTGTAAAGAACTGGTACAGCTATAGGGCTGGGCAGTGGTGCACTTGATTGAACATATACATTACAATGCACAGGGATCCAGGTTCAAGCACCCTGTTCCTAACTGTGGGGGGGATTCGTGAGTGGTGAAGCAGTGCTGCAAATGTCTTTCTCCTTTTCTACCTCCCCCTTCCCCCTCAACATTCTAATGATTAAATATTAAAAAATAAAAGAACTGGTATAACTCTATACAAAAGAAAAAAAGTGAGGGGGGGTAGGCACTGGTGCACCGGGTTAAGCGCACATAGCACAGAAGGGCAAGGACCCACTCAAGAATCTCAGTTGGAACCGGTAGTTCTCCAGTTGCGGGGGGGGGGGGGGGGGGGGGGGGAGGGGGGGGGTCGCTTCACAAGCGGAGAAGCAGGTCTGCAAGTGTCTATCTTTCTCTCTCCCTATTTTCCCCTCCTCTCTCAATATCTCTCTGTCCTATCCAATAAAACTGGAAAAAAAATGACTTCCAGGAGCAGTGGATTCATTGTGTAGGCAAGGAGCTCCAAAATAATCTTGGAGGGGGTCGGGCGGTGGCTCAGTGGGTTAAGTGCAGGTGGCGCAAAGCGCAAGGACTGGCATAAGGATTCTGGTTCGAGCCCCCATCTCCCCACCTGCAGGGGAGTCGCTTCACAGACGGTGAAGCAGGTCTGCAGGTGTCTATCTTTCTCTCCCCCTCTCTGTCTTCCCCTCTTCTCTCCATTTCTCTCTGTCCTATCCAACAATGAACAACATCAACAATGGTAATAATAATAAGCACAAGGAGGCTACAACAACAAGGGCAACAAAAGGGGGAAAAAATGGCCTCCAGGAGCGGTGAATTCATGGTGCAGGCACCGAGCCCAGCAATAACCCTGGAGGAAAAATAAAATAAAATAATCTTGGAGGCAAAACAAACAGAAAAAAGTAATAACCTAATTTTAAAAGTAGGCTAAAGAACTGAACAGTATTCTAAAGAAAAGATACACATGGCCCACCCACATACACATGAAGAAATGCTTCACTTATCATTAGAGAAATGCAAATTAAAACTACACTGGGAATCTATCTCACACCCGTAGGAACCGCCTACATTAACAAAACAGGAAATAGGAAAAATATCATGCTATTTATTACACATGACAATTTTTCTTCAGCATCTTTTATCTAGCTGAGTGTTTTCATACCAAATAAAATGTGCCAAGGACAATTTCCAATGATACCTAAGCTATGTAATGACTAGAAAGACAGGCAAATCCCAATGAATTGCATAGATGCGCAGAGCTAAAATTCGTTTGTAGAACTGAAGATCAAGGAGTACAAATCTCATCTTACCACCTCTCCTATTGAGAGTTGTCAAGGAGTTGAGCTTCTTCTTGTAATGTACTTGGATCTCCCAACCATAGTCACTCCATACCCAGTACTACATAGCCATTCACAAGTATACTCACAACAGAGAAAACATCACCGTATTTCTATATTAAAAAGATTAAAATTTACTTTGCAATGTAGAGTGCACTGAGCTCCACTCACACTGGTATTTGTGGTACCAGGGAATGGAACCAGGGGCCTCCTACACAGAAGACCTTTGCACCATCAGCTAGGTCTATCACTGTACTTTTCAGATTACAAGTGTTGCCTCACATAATGAGGAACATGCTGCAAAATGTTCCATGGCTTGCCACTGCCTATATGTTTATTTCTGAAGTATTGAGGTTGCCATTTAAATCCCAAGACAGTTTAGCTTAAGTTATAATGTGACATATTATATTCTGAGATCTACTGCTTGAGTCAAGCAAATGTCTTAAACTTGTCCACTAAAATAGATGTGCTTGTGTGTATGTAGCACTGGAAAAAAGTGTGAGATAGGGAGTCGGGCTGTAGCGCAGCGGGTTAAGCGCAGGTGGCGCAAAGCACAAGGACCGGCATAAGGATCCCGGTTCGAACCCCAGCTCCCCACCTGCAGCGGAGTCGCTTCACAAGCGGTGAAGCAGGTCTGCAGGTGTCTATCTTTCTCTCCTCCTCTCTGTCTTCCCCTCCTCTCTCCATTTCTCTCTGTCCTATCCAACAATGACAACAACAATAATAACTACAACAATAAAACAACAAGGGCAACAAAAGGGAATAAATAAATAAATAAAATAAAAAGTGTGAGATAGTGGCTTTTGGTAAAGTGTGTGTATGTGAGGGTTGGGGAGAGGGGCAGAGGCTGGCTTGCAGTAGAGAATATCCAGAAAGAGAACAGGATGCTTTTAGTAAATTCACACAATAGTGCCTATAGTAGTTCCTCTTCTAAAATGGTCCCAGAGTCTGCTGAGGAATTTCTGATTCTGAAAAGAGTTTCACTAGGCTAAGACTAAAGAGAGATTAAGGATCAGTAGGTTGCTGTTTGTGGAAGGACTTCTTAGTAAAACTATGGGGTCTTACTTTTAGTAGATTTGATCATCATGTTTGAAGTCCTGATATACAGGAAAAAGGAGGAGAAATCAAACAAGATAAAGCCTTAACATTTATGTTTTATTAAAGTAGACATCTTGAGTCTGGTGCCTTAGACCACTTGGCCATCCTGACACCTTCATTTATGTTTTATTAAGAAATAGATTAAAAGTTTCAAACTTTTTATTTCTTATAAAGGCAGAAAGCTATCTAAACCTTGGTTCTTCTAAATATATTAGCAAAATATCAGAAGAAACTCACTGAATTTAATACTCATATTAATTTAATATTTAATACTCATATTAATACTCATATTTCATAGTAAGATTAAGTATATATATTAGCCATCTGAGATTGCTGTGAAGAGATTTTATTTACATTAGTGCTGGGAAATTGTGCAGATGCAGTCACATAGTCACATCTGTCATGTTGTGCCCTCAGGGCATTGTCTATTGAAGTGCTGTGGTTACTCCTCCCTCTTCCCATTCTACTCCCATAAAAGCCCTTCTTCTTCCGCACCTCTCTCTCTTGCCGGTTTCTTCACTTCTGTGTTTAGACGCAGGGAAGGTTACTGCGTGAGGCGGCCATTTTTGCTACCTCCCCACTGCCCAACCTGCTTCTCTCGCACCCAACTCTGAGGTGCCAGTCCAAATGAAGATTTGTGTTCCCTCTTCGCTCCGGATCTCCTCTCTCTCTTCTTCGCGGTACAGCACGACACATTAGGATTCAAAATCCATGTTGAGTGAAATAAGTCAGAAACAGAAGGATGAATACGGGATGATCTCACTCTCAGGCTGAAGTTGAAAAACAATTTAAAAAAATTAAAAAATATAATAAATAAATATTTTTAAAAATAAAAAAATAAAATAAAATAAAGGATTCAAAATCCAAACTACTGGGCTAGGTTAGATAGCGTAATGGTTATGCAAAGAGACTCATGCTTGAGGCTCTGAAATTCGGGGTTCAATCCCCTGTACCACCATAAGCCAGAGCTGAACAGTGCTCTGGGTTTCTCTCTGTGTCTTTCTCTTCATATCACTCATAAATAAAAAATAAATAAAATACTCAAAATCCAAACTACTTAATGTCTTTTTTTTTTTTTTAAGAAAGGATAAATTAACAAAACCATAGGGTAGGAGGGGTACAACTCCACACAATTCCCACCACCCAGTCTCCATATCCCACCCCCTCCCCTGATAGCTTTCCCACTCTCTATCCCTCTGGGAGCGTGGACCCAGGGTCATTGTGGGTTGTAGAAGGTGGAAGGTCTGGCTTCTGTAATTGCTTCCCCGCTGAACATGGGTGTTGACTACCAGGTGGGTCCATACTCCCAGTCTGCTTCTCTCTTTCCCTAGTAGGGCGGGTCATGCAGCTTCCTGGGCCAGTGGGGGTTGGGAGTGGGTGGGAGGGATGGGTCACAGTCTTTTGGTGGTGGGGATGGTGTTTATGTACACTCCTAGTAAAATGTAGTCATATAAATCACTAGTTAATTAATATGAGAGGGGGAAAATTAATTGTATGTCTCGAAGTTTTTTAAAACACAGACTGAGTCTTAATGTCTTTTTAAAGAACAAAGCATGCAATTTAGGGAGGCAGTCAAATAGTGAAAACAGTAATTAAAAATCCAAACTACTGGGCAAGGGTAGATAGCTTAATGGTTATGCAAAGAGACTCTCATGCTTGAGGCTCTGAAGTTCAGGGTTCAATCGCCCGCACCACCATAAGCCAGAGCTGAACAGTGCTCTAGGTTTCTCTCTGTGTCTTTCTCTTCATCTCATTCAAAAATAAAAAATAAATAAAATACTCAAAATCCAAACTACTTAATGTCTTTTTAAAGAACAAAGCATGCAATTTAAGGAGGCAGTCAAATAGTGAAAACAATAATTAAAAATCCAAACTACTGGGCGAGGGTAGATAGAGTAATGGTTATGCAAAGAGACTCTCATGCTTGAGGCTCTGAAGTTCAGGGTGAGACAATTTCTACCATTGTTGTTTTTACATTGTGAAGGTGCAAAGCCCCAGTATGCCTCCTATGAACAAACGAACAAATAATCCACAGAGTAAGTTATTAAGTGGTATTCGAAAGTTTCATTCACTGGGCAATAAACTAAATCTTAAGAGTTGATTTACTGGTCCGGATGGTGGGATGGTGGTATGCCCAGTAAAGCACACGTTACCATGAACAAGGACCCCACCTGCAAAGGGAAACTTCACAAGCAGTGAGGCAGTGCTAAAGCTCTCTTTCTTTCCACCTCTCTCTCTCTCTGTCTATCTCTCTCTCTCTCTCTCTCTCTCTTTCCTTCCTTCTCTTTCTCCCTCCCTCTTAATTCTCTTAATTCTCTTAATTCTCTTTCTATAAAAAAATGATTGCATTTGGCATTTCTTCAATGAATTTTGAGCATAAATTCTTGGTCTGTGAGTTTACATAAAAGTCTTAAATGTTTGCTCCTACCTTAATTGCTCATCTAAATTAATTTCTACAGAACATATGGAACTATTTCACAAAGCTTTAGAGAAGTAGGTGTCAACTAGAACCCAATAATACACCAGGTAATGTGAAGTCTTAGGGTAAGTGCATATTTCAATTTACAGCAAAGATTACATGAATACTCCAACTCTATATTGCCATACCAGCAAGAGTTGCCTTTGGTCAAGATGAATAGCTGCAAAGTAAGAGTTCTCTGGCTGAAAATCAAGCTATCATACATTTTTCATTTCTAAATAAATAAGGCCAATAAGGATTCCAGTTGAGTATGCTCATGTGGATTTTGCAGTTAACATACTAGAAGTGAAGCTCAAACACATCATCTCATTCATTCAGCACATTATTTGTTGAGCATGTCTATGAAGCAGAGGTAGCTGGCATATAATGGTGAAGTCATCATATATGGTCCTGATCTCATGAAATTATGATCTAGTGAGTGGGCAGCAATCATAGAGATTGATGGGAGAGTAAAGAGAAAAGGAGATACCCAGATAGCAATAGAAGCTACCCAGTTCAAAATAAGGCAATAGCTAGGTGTTTTGGAAAGAGAATGCTTTTAGGAAAGAAAGTCTCTCTTTTTTTCCTTTCTGTCCTTTCCTGGTCTTTCCTCTTTGTCACCAGGGTTAATAATGTTGACTGTACAACACCACTGTTCCTGAGGGTTATTTTTTTAAATTCTGAAAGTACTTTCAATTATAACATGACATCTTTCTATTAGACAATTATTTTTATTTTTTAAATTATTTATTAGTGATTTAGACAGAGAAAAGGAGAGACACCTGTAGCACTGCTCCACCACTCATGAAGCTTCCCCCTACAGGTGGGGACCAGTTAATTAGACCCAGGTCCACACACATGATAACATGGATTCTCTATGGAGTGAGCCACTACCTAACCCCAGGAAGAGGAATGTTTTCTTTCTTTCTTTTTTTTTTTTGACTTCTTTATTGGGGGATTAATGTTTTATATATGACAGTAAATACAATAGTTTGTACATGCATAAAATATCTCAGTTTTTCACATAAGCAATATAACCCCCACTAGATCCTCTGTCATCCTTTTTGGACCTGTACTCTCCCCACACCCACCCCAGAGTCTTTTCCTGTGGTGCAATACGCCAACTCCAGTTCAGGTTCTATTTGTGTTTTCTCTTCTGATCTTGTTTTTCAGCTTCTGCCTGTGAGTAAGATCATTCCATATTCATCTTTCGGTTTCTGACTTATTATACTTAACATGATTTCTTCTAGCTCTATCCAAGATGGGCTGAAAATGGTGAAGTGACTGTTTTTAATAGCTGAGTAGTATTTTAATAGCTGTGTATATATACCACAATTTGCTCAGCCACTCATCTGTTGTTAGACACCTGGGTTGTTTCCAGGTTTTGGCTATTACAAATTGTGCTGCTATGAAGATAGGTGTACACAAATCTTTTTGGATGAGTGTGTTGGGTTCCTTAGGATATATCCCCAGGAGAGGATTTGCAAGATCATAGGGTAGTTCCATTTCTAGCCTTCTGAGAGTTCTCCAGACTGTTCTCCACAGGGGTTGGACCAATTTACATTCCCACCAGCAGAGCAGGAGGGTTCCTTTGACCCTACAACCTCTCCAACATTTGTTGCTGTTACCTTTTCTGATGTATGACATTCTCACAGGAATGAAGTGGTATCTCATTATTTGCATTTCTCTGACAATCAAAGATTTGAAGCATTTTTTCATGTGTTTCTCAGCCTTTAGGATATCTTCTGTGGTGAATATTCTCTCCATGTCCTCTCCCCAATTTTGGATGAGGTAATTTACTTTCCTGTTATTGAGTTTGGCAAGCTCTTTATATATTTTGGTATTAGCCTCTAGTCTGATGTACGGCATGTGAAGATCTTCCATTCTATGAAGGGTCTCTTTGCTTGGGAATTGTTTTCTTCTGCTGTGCAGAAGCTTTTTAATTTGATGTAGTCCCATAGGTTTATACTTGAATTAGTTCTTCTTTTTAGTTGTATTTGTTTCATTGAAGATGTCTTTAAAATTTATGCGCCCCCACACCTATGGAAATCTAATCTTTGATAAGGGGGCCCAATGTATTAAATGGAGGAAGAAGCTCTCTTCAATAAATGGTGCTAGGAAAAATGGGTCAAAACATGCAGAAGAATGAAACTGAACCACCTTATCTCACCAGAAATAAAAATCAACTCCAAATGGATCAAGCACATGGATGTTAGACCAGAAACTACCAAATACTTAGAGGAAAACATTGGTGGAACACTTTCCCACCTAAACCTTAAGGACATCTTTGGTGAAACAAACCCAGTTGCAAGGAAGACTAAAGCAGAAACAAACCAATGGGACTACATCAAATTGAAAAGCTTCTGCACAGCCAAAGAAACTATTACACGAACAAAGAGACCCCTCACAGAATGGGAGAATATCTTCACATGCTATACATCAGACAAGAGACTAATCACCAAAATATACAAAGAGCTCAGCAAACTTAACAACAAAAAAGCAAATGACCCCATCCAAAAAATGGGCAGATGATATGAACAGAACATTCACTACAGAAGAGATCCAAAAGGCTAGAAAAATTGCTCCAGGTCGCTGATTTTCTGACAAGAGAAATGCAAATGAAGACTACATTGAGATTCTACCTCACTCCTGTGAGATGTCATACATCAGAAGGACAGCAGCAACACATGCTGGAGAGGCTGTGGGGACAGAGGAACCTTTCTTCACTGCTGGTGGGAATTTAAATTGGCCCAGCCTCTCTGGAGAGCAGTCTGGAGAACTCTCACAAGGCTTGACATGGACATGATCCAGTAATTCCTCTCTTGAGGATATACCCCAAGGACTCCATAACACCCAACAAAAAAGCTATGTGTACACCTATGTTCATAGCAGCACAATTCATAATAGCTAAAATCTGGTAGCAACCCAGGTGCCCAACAACAGATGAGTGGTTGAGAAAACTGTGATATATATACACAATGGAATACTACACAGCTATTATGAACAATGAACCCACCTTCTCTGACCCATCTTGGATGGAGCTATAAGGAATTATGTTAAGTGAGCTAAGTCAGAAACATAAAGATGAGTATGGGAGTGATTTCTGTCCTTCTGGTTGCTTAAGGGTTCCTTTGTTCTTCCTCTTTTAGGTCTTAAAGGTGGACAGTCAGGTTGTTTATTTGTGCTTTTTCTTGTTTCCTAATGTGTGCTTGTATAGCTATGAACTTCCCTCTCAGTACTGCCTTAGCTGTGTCCCAAATATTTTGAAAGTTTCTGTCTTCATTTTCATAGAACTCTCAAAATATTTTGATTTCTTCTTTTATTTCATCTTTAACCCAGTAGTTGTTAAGTAGTGTACTGTTTAGCTTCCACATTTTGGGACTATTAGTAATTTTTTTTTATTGTTAAGTATTAGTTTAATTCCACTGTGGTCTGAGAAGATGCTTGGGATAATTTCAATGCTCTTGAATTTGTGGATGCTGTCTTTGGGGCCTAACATTTGGTCTATCCTTGAGAATGACCCATGTGGACTTGAGTAAAATGTGTATTCCAGTTTCTTGAGGTGAATGATTCTGAAAATGTCCAGTAGTACTAGTACTAGTTTGTCTATCTCCTCATTTAGCTCCCTCATTTCTTTGTTGATCTTCTGTCTGGATGATCTGTCAAGTTGAGAGAGTTGGGTGTTGAAGTATCCTACTATGACTGTGTTGCTGTTATTATATTGCTGTAGCTCTTTCAGTAGATGTTTGATGTATTTAGATGGCTTCTTATTGGGTGCATAGATGTTAACTATTGTTAAGTCCTCTTGATTGATCCTCTGAGCATTAAGTAGTGTCCATCCCTATCTTTTTAATTTTTATCTATTTTATTATTTTTTTTCTTTATTGGGAAATTAATGTTTTATATTCAACAGTAAAAAGATTTTGTTTGTTAATGAGAAAGATAGGAGGAGAGGGAAAGAACCAGGTATCACCCTGGAACATGTGCTGCTGGGGCTTGAACTCAGGACCTCATACTTGAGAGTTCAGTGCTTTATCCACTGAACTATCTCCCAGAACACATCTTTCCCAGTTTTATCTATTTTAAAGTCTATCGTGTCAGATATGAGAATAGCTGTTCCTGCCCCTTTTTTGGAGGCCATTGGCTTGTATGATAGTTTTCCATCCTTTCACTTTGAGTCTGTGTTTGTCTTGTTGAGTTAGGTGGGTTTCCTGTTGACAGCATATTGTTGGGTTGTGTTTTCTGATCCATCTATTAGGTGAATTCAGGTCACTGACACTTATTGATATCATAGATTGAAGATATTTTAAATCCATTGTAGTAGAGTTTTAGAGTGTTCTGATATATGTCCTATTTATGGTGGTCTGACTGTTTATAGGAGAGCTTTCAGAACTTCTTGCAGGCTTAGTGATAGTTGATTATTTCAACTATTGCTTCTTTGAGAATGTTTTTATGCCTCCATCTAGTCTGAATGACAGTCTAGCAAGATACAGTAATCTTGGCTTAAAGCCTTTTTCACTGAGCAGTTGATAGATATCTTGCCATTCTCTTCTGGCCTGTAGTGTTTGTGTGGCGAAGTCTGCTGCTGATCTTATGGGTTTTCCTCTGTAGGTGACTCTTTGTTTTTCTCTTGCTGCCTTCAGGATCCTTTCTTTATCCTTATCCCTTTTAATTCTAAATATGATGTGTCTTGGTGTCTTTAAATCTGGGTTAATTCTGTTTGGGACCCTCTGGGCTTCTTGAACTTTCTGTCTTTTATGTTGTCTAGACTAGAGAAGTTCTCAGCTATTATGTCCTGTATAATGTTTTCTTTCCCTCCCTCTCTTCCTCTGGTAAGCCAATAATGCATATATCATTTCTTTTGAAGTCATCCTATAGGTCTCTGTTATTGTTTTCAGTATCTCTTAATCTCTTTTTGAAATCTCTTACTTCTTTTTTAGTTGTCTCTAATTCATCCTCGATCTTGCTAATTCTGTCTTCAGCCTCATTTATTCTATTCTCTCTCCCTTGTACTGTTTTCTGTACTTCATCTATTTTGTTACCCTGTTCTGATACTGCTCAATCTCTCCTTAGGCACCTCTCTGTCCAGGAGCCACACATGTTTGCACTCACCA